>NC_081760.1:30377256-30497256 GCF_963082965.1 Carassius carassius
CTAACCTTCTAACCACTTTTTATATATGTGGCAGAAATCAATGGAGGGCTAAGTTGCTGGCCTTTGGGCAGCCAGATGAGGCGGATCAGAGACAGACAATGAGAAAAACAGCCTTTCAAGGCTGCGTCGAGGAGAGTAGTGAGGGTGTAACTCTTTCTCTCAAGTTATTTTCAGCTTTCATAGTGCTTTTCAACAATTTAATCTTTATTTATGATATGTAGGGTGAGTTTGTGTGTGGGAACTGGTCACCCATTCAGCTTTGTTCATTACCCTGCACAGCAGAATGAGCCATGGGGAGTTTGACGGAGTGTTTGTGATGCTGTTGTGATTCATGAATATTTCCATGGTTTTAAGAAGCTTGCTTTGCTGCTGCATTGCAGATAAAACAAGTTCCTTTTCCTTTCTCTTTATATGCCTGAGAGCTGGGAGAAAGAGAGACATCTATGAATTTTTGTGCTTATGCTCTTAATAGAATATAAACATTAATCAACTGTTGCAAAAACACCTGCTGTATGTTGTAACATCTATTAAAAAGTGTTTTAATTGACGTATATATGCATATCTACATGACCAGTGCAACTATAAGTGAAACAGGCCTTAATCATTGACGTTGTGAAAACAACTGCACAATGTCCAATTACAAATGTACTACCAGTCAGATCATCCTGATGAAAATGAAAATATTAAGTAGACACCAGTATAGTTTATACATGCTATTCTAAACAGAACTTATATACAAACATCTTTAAAAAGGAGATTCATTTAAATGCATCCAGTGATAAACATTGCAAAACATCTGCTTGATGTCATGTAAATATGA
Source organism: Carassius carassius (assembly GCF_963082965.1). Lineage (NCBI taxonomy): Eukaryota > Metazoa > Chordata > Actinopteri > Cypriniformes > Cyprinidae > Carassius > Carassius carassius. The sequence continues at coordinate 30,378,077 of NC_081760.1, forward strand.
AAGAAATATTGTGCACCGAATGACCGAATGCCATATTTTGTGCGCGCAACATAGGTACCTTTTCGTGTTTCCACACGAACATATTAAGTGGCGGAAGTCTCCACGTTCAACGCAAATCCCGCCCTGCAGCTGATTCTAAAGTTTTCATTGGTCATGTCAATATGTCAATCACTGTACAGATTGCCCTACACCAGTGCTTCTGAACCTGCGGTCCGCACGAATTCAAATGCGGCCCACCATATGCTGAACACACACAAAAAAAAAAACTTTCAGTTTTACAATTAATTTAATTTTTTACATTAATTAAAAAAATGTAGGCTACTAAATAAATATAAGCTATAGCCTAATGTTTTTTTATGTGAAATTATTTTGTTTTTCATATATTATTTTCAGACATGAGCAGACTTACTCACATAACATTACGCATTTAATGAACACATGCAAGAGCGCACTTTGGCAGAATTCAATTCAAATAGTCATCAACAGCCATTAGTTCGGTAAAATTGAGCATCAGAAATGACAAATTTGTTTTTAAGGGAGAAAAAAAGAAATGTGGAGAATGCCAGCGAATGAACACATACAAACAATAATAGTCGCAGTAGTGAAGGAGGATTTTCGGTTTGACCCGCAACTCACTTGACGAAGTTAAGGCAAATGGAAACACCATATACTACGTAGCAATCATCCTTAACTGAAGAAATGTGGCAAAACATCTCTGGAGAGAACCTCATATTATTAAATTCGAAAGTGCTTTCCATATTTGGATCATGGGCTACATTTGTGAATGCACATTTTCTGCAATGTCTCGCGTCAGGTCATGCTCCCGTGCGCGTCTTACAGACTGCATCTTGACTACCCGCTAGGTAGGCGTGACGTAAAAATCCTCCTCGGAGAGTGTGTGCCGAGGCTCTGAGCAGACGACCGCGCAGACAGGTGCGTGTGGTCAGTAGGCTCCAAAAGCACAATTGCATATGTGCAGGCAGTGTGAAGAATATGAAGTTTTTTTTTATTCAAAACCACTGAACACCTGTGGCAGTGTGATTTGTAGTTGTAGAGAAAAGTCACACATGTGTATCAGTAAATTTGAAGTCACAGAGAGAAATGTTTTAAGAGTTGCAAACCTGTAGACTTTTTTTCTCTCCCACAAACACAACACAACAGTTACACCTTCTCAAATACTTCATTGCAGGTGCACAAATCCTATTCTACAAATCACAAATTAAGAAACTTGTACGCTCACATTTTTGATACAATTGCTGCAGTGAATATGGTGCAAAATGCATTTACACACCCGCAACAAGAAATGTGAAGTCATGGAGAAATGTTGAACATCCGCAAATCAGTACGCGAATTCATCAAATGAGAGTTGCACACTTGTAGAATATTTTCTCAGAAATGTCTTGTATATTTTTCTAACACAAACACAAAGTACGTAACTACAGCTGCTTGAATCTGCTGCGATGAATCTCAAACCCTGTTTTTCGCTTTCAAGTGACAAGTGTCGCGCTCTCCCTTTTGCACCGAGATATTTGGTTCAAAAGTGATTTGTGCATCTGTAGAGGTAGTGGGCGGGACTGTTTAGAGATTAGAGTTTCAGCCAATCAGAAGAGCTACTTTGGGTTGTTGCTGAGTAGGTGGAGGCTGCAGACCTGGAGCCGGTAGATATATGCCCCAAGCAGTTTTACGCCCCTGTTGTTCCTCATGCGTAAATTTTTCATTATATTTTATTATGTGATATTGGTTTGAGACTGAGAGTATTTTATTTAGTGGAGAACTTTTCAGCAGTATTTTATTTCTTATTCTTTTTTTATTTTATATATTTTTAATTATATTTTAGTAAAAAGTGTTTAGAAAAGTGTAAACAAATTGTAAAAAAAAAATGTTTATAGTAATAAACAACCTGCAGTTTAATGTTTGCATTTCTTTGCCTTACTGTACCGAAAATGAACCGAACCGTGACTTTAAAACCGAGGTACGTACCGAACCGTGATTTTTGCGTACCGTTACACCCCTAATATATATATAATTTATTTATTTTTTGAGAAATGTTCCGGGAGTTTAGAAAAGCATCCAACAGACCGGCGAGGACTTGCTGACAGGCATACAGTGATGTCTGATCAGAAACATTAGCATGCATTAACTTAGCAAAGCATGCCGTAATGTCATTTCATCTGAGCTTGTTCTTCAGCGAGTCAAAAATGAGAGCTGATACCCTCCCCTCCATCCTATTACCGCCTTGTAATAAGAGATCAGGCCCAATTGGCGGGAAGGGCTAAGGAAGAAAATCAAATCGAATGCAATCGGATTAGATCAAATCAGTCAAATAAATGGTGTTCTGGAGCATTTATCACCTGAGGGATTTAAAGAAGGGTGAGTGAATAAGTTCTCGTGTGTTCAACTGCTCCTCAAGTCAACGAACAATCAACACAGAACCAGTACTGGAATCTCCAGACTGATGGATGTGGTAAAATTAAGTACCAGAATTGTTAAGCCTTGTCAAGCACTTATGCTAACTATACAAGAAGCATTCAGCATGGTTATACACAGGAGAGAAGGGATGGGGAGGCCACAGCTAGTCGTTAGTCATAAAATACTTCATGGCACCAGAAAGTCATGGTTGCAGACATAACAGCCTTTGGCAGAGAGCAACACTTCTTGTGAAAATTTTGCTGACAAATTAATAAGTTTAATAATAGCTTTGTGCATCTTAGCCTATTGCACAACCGACATCATTACTTAATAGGTCTCCTCATTTTGAAAAGCAAGGTGTGCTCTGATTGACCAGCTATCCAGTGCGTTATGATTGACCGAATACCTCAAGCGTGTGACGGAAATGTTACATCCCTCACCATACTGTGATGCTTTCTCCTGGCAGACTTAATTACTGATTATAATGACTTATATTGTCTTTTTACGCATTGAGTTGCATTGTGTATCGCGCTGCCTAAACATAAAACCATGTTTGCATTTGTGATCGGAGAAACAACAAACAACAAGTGCTACTCTACACTGCTCAAAACTCGCATTTGAATGATCAGTGGCAAATTCTTTAAATATGAAAAGTACCTGCAAGCTGTGAGTCAGAAACACCACACTGTTCTTACAAAGTTGGAATTTCCCCAATTTATAGAAACAACCTTTGTGCACCGACGCATTGTAGGCTAGAAACAGTCTTCCATAAAATGAGCTGCAAACATCTGAATTGTTATGCTGAACTATTCTGGAACAGTGTTGTAAATACAACTTAACCACTGATTTCTAGTTGTGTTTTCTTTTGGAAGGCCAAACAAAGTAATTTCACTTTCACACCAAAACACGCAGCGTCTCCCCAACATTGCGGTGGCAGCAACAATGGTACAGCGAGAATCAAAGTTATGTCTTCTTTCTTTGCGTGAACATTTGGGTGGTGTTATGCAAATCTTCACACACAGTGAAGAAGACATGGACGTGGATGAGTCTTAACTTTTATAAAGAATGTCTCTTTGGGTTTGAAACTTTAGTCTTTGCAACTTTAGGGATATTATCTATACACAAACAGCTTGTAACACTCCAAAGAGAAAGGAACATTTGAAATTGCATCATATGACCCCTTTAAGCATTGTGGTTTCAAAAAAGTTATTGAGATGAAAAAAAAAAAGGGGCACTACATGCGCAAGCTGTCTGTTTCTGAGCATAATTTCTGCAATTTGGTCAGCTCGAGGTCGGGTCATATTCACACCTTAAACAAACCACACCAAAGTTAATTTGACCCTCTTCAGCTGGGTCTCGGTGCGGTTGTTTGGTCCAGACCTGAGTGCAATTGCTGTATTCACAGATGCCCAAAAGATCCGCACCAAGAGGAGAAACAAACTTAAGTTTGATTCATTCGAAACAAACAAGGCAGGTTTGAATACACCCTTAATGATCTATAATGTGAGACGGGAGCTGCCATGTTTGTTTTCTTTGCAGCTCAGAAAGTCCTGTAAGTCAGATTTACAGCACGTGAATTCATCAGTTTCTCACTTAATATATGTAAGTAAGGGGCCAGTGAACTGGAAGAAGATTAGAGTGAACTTTATATTTACTTACACTCTGTGTATGTGAAATGAATAAAACACATCAGAAAATTATATTGATATTCCCATAGACATCAGGGTGTATTTTACAAACTCTGAATATATTGCTTTAGTAGTACTTATGTGTATTTAACCCTTAGAATAGTACGTTCCCACCAAGCATATTAGAATTTAGAATTTTTAAATTAGTTTTTATTTTAATATCGTTTTCAGATTTCCTATAATTTTATAATTTTTGTTTTAGTTAGTTTCATTAATTGCTTTATCAGTTTTGTTTTAGGTTTTATTTTGTGAACACATTTCTATTTAGATTTATATATTTTAGTTTCAGTTTACGTTTTAGTAATCATAGTTTAGCAACACTAGTTAATGGAACACTTCCAGTGTAGACCAAAGCAAGACATTTAATTTCAGCAAAGTTTAATGTTTGCACAGTTTACAGTTAACTCTAGAGCAAACCTATTAATAACGAAAATAAAATAATTATTTACAACTGAACTAAAATGTGCAACTTGTATGTATAAAATGTATTAATTCATATTTATGTTCATATTTATTCATATTAAATATGTAATCTTGTTAAACTTGCCAACAGTTTACAAACAACAAGCTAATCAAAGTTTTCAGAGTTACTAGAAAGCTACAGGCAGTTGAGTTTTTATCAGGGTTTGAGCTAAATTCTGCAGGACAATGACTCTCCAGTGCTCGATCTGAGGAAACCTGTTCTTTATAATTGTCATTGAAACTCTGTAAACTTTATTTTAATTTAATAAAGTAAATTACTTTATTGTAAATTAAATTATGTTCGCACTTTACTTTGACGAGCCGCTCCAACATGCATGCGCTTCAGATGAGCAACACAATCAATCCCAATTCTTAAGCCCCATTTTTTACAGGAGATGGCAAGCGGTGAAATCACTGCGCAGCTGTTGCTTTCTCTCATTTAAATTAATTTTGTACAGTCAATGTGGTGCTTGTGTCATGGACTTGAGGCGGACATTGCCATAGTGACAAAAGCATGACAAAATGACTATTCGCTTAAGTCAGCTCACTTAATTTCCAGGGATATCGTCGACTTGATTGCACAGATACTATTTAAACTGGACTGAGCTGGATGATGAATCACTGAATTCAATAGGGAACTGCATTTAACTGAAAACTGAGTTACTACTATTGTCCGTTTGCATTGACACACTATTTTCCTATTTGATACTGTAAACCTGCTTTTGACACAATCTGTATTGTTAAAGAGTAACTAAACCCTAAACCAACTTTTTTTAGTTACTGATCTATAAGAATGGGGCTTTATTAGTGCTGTTCATTGATTCGAGTAACTTTTTTGACATTTGAGTATAAAGTGTTTTAATTCTTCAATATATGGTGTAAAAACGTGTGAGTGCTGCCCTCTTCAGGTTGAACGGTGGCTACTGCAGTTGATTTTTCCTATTGGATGTTGCGGTGGCAAGTGACGTAAGCGGTGGCAGGTGACGTAAGCAGTTTCCAGCTCACCACGCCCCTTGGTACGAGCTACCACGCCCTTGGCAGTATAAAACCATCAAAATCACTGTAGTGAGTCAGGAGCTGAAATTGCAAGTATTGGTAACGACCAGAATAGACTATTATAGCATCTTTCAGCATAGCAATTAATCTTCAAGTTAGCGTAGATTTATCTGTATTTAGTACAGTGGTCAGGATGGTACGGAGGTGTGTTGCTAGTTGCGACAGCACTGCTGGACTGCATAGTTTACCAGCAGACTTTAAAATTAAGCGCCAGTGGTTGCATGCACTTGGCCTGGAAGACCGCAAGTTCCCGCCTAGAGCTCGAGTGTGCAAACTGCATTTTACACGGGATTGCTTCTCCAACGCAATGGAGGTGGAAATGGGCTTCTCCACACAGCTCGCGCTGAAAAGCGACGCGGTGAGGGAGTTAAGACTGCAGTTTGAGCCAGCGGCTCGAATTGATATGAACAGACACCTCGACACCCTCCACTTCAGGTGAAAGTGGGGGAGAAAAGTCCTCTACTTCAAATGATCGCTCTGTTGCAAAGCTACTTGCGTCATTACAGTCACTCTCCATTTTAGCGTCTCTGACAGCAGCTGTCAATCAATCCGTCACTGCGAGTCTCAGGATCACGCCGCACTCGCTCAGCCCCGCCCTCGGTTCGTCCCCTCTATCTCCGCTGTGATCTGCCCACTTTTCAGCATTTTTCAAATATTGTCAGTGGGTGGAGTCAGGCTCTGAGCAGGGGTTTAGTTACACTTTAAAAGCGAACACGATTATTTATTTTTGCTGATTATTTTATTTTAGTTCGTTTTTCAGTAACTGTTGTTAGTTTAGTTTTAGTCTTTCATTCATTTAGAAATTTTAATTTTATTTCAGTTTACAAAAATGTTTTCAACCACATAATATTTATCTTAAGTTTCAGACATTTAAAGTGAACTTATTATGCAAAATCCACTTTTACAAAGTTTTTGGACAAAAATTAGTGTTGGAATTGTGTATACACAGTCATCTTAGAATTATCTTCATAAAACCAAACCAGGCTCAAAAAATGAGTGGTTTGGATCCTGTCCGCAATATGACATCATAAGCGGTAGCACCGCTACTGCTATTGACTGACAGGCACATAATACCATATCCTCAGCTCTCAGTGTGTTGTGCCACATCCGATATTTTGTCTGCTGGCGATTGGCATATGTGGCATATTACTAACTATTTATTATCAATGTGTTTGAATTGGTTAGGCAAACCAGCATATTAGCTGGTGCAAGTTCATTTTCATATTTTCTAAACTATATATACTGTATATATATATATATAAATTTATATATATATATATATATATATATATATATAAAATCTCTCTCTCTCTCTTTCTTTTTCTCTCATCTTCCACAATTTTTTTTTTCTTTTTCATAATTTGTTGCATTTTAAATGTTCACATTGCAGCAAAAAAAAAAAAACCTCTTTGGTCTTGTTAAGAAGGAAAACAAACTCATCAACATGCAGGCCAAACAGCCCCGGCTATGTACACTAGCTTTGCTAATTAAAAATGAGAGGCCACATCTATCCACATGAGCAGTTTGTTCTTAATTGCAGTGAACGCAAGCATGAAGCCAAGGAGAGAAGTGCAGATAGAGGCGTGACACTAATTGCTAAACCCTGCAACTATAAACCAACAACAAATATATGGCCGAATGCTAAACATTCCGACAACACTCTTTCTGACAGCTATTCTTATTGGGACATACAGGGGAATCTAAAATTAATAATCTGATGAAAGACTTACATTTAAATGAAATTATGTAATTGTACATAATTAACTTTCCAATAAATCCAGTAGGAGTGTGCACGGTTAGTAGGATATTCAATCTTTAATTATTATTCAAAAAACACTATTCAAATTTTACTAGGTTTTGCTTTGCTGGCAGGAAATGCAGGGAATCCATGATGCATTCTAAGCATGCAAACTAAAAGTCAGTTATAATTAAATGCACTGGGTGGAGCTGTGGAGCGTTAACAAGCTGATTATATTTGATCACAGAAGGTCATTGTCTGCCTCGCAAAATTTGGAATTACTTTGATCAAAATGATCTTTCTAAATTGAATTACATTTGATCAAAGGAATCAGTGAAACAGAGTTATCATATTATCACCACCACAATGAGAAATCACATGAAACCCAGACACCAGTTGACGTCCATCACTGCATTCACGACTGCAGGTAAGCGCAGCCGTGAGATGAGAAGAGAGCTTATCTGACAGACAAATGATCTTGAGATATATGGTTTCTTTAATTTTCCTCGAGGGAGAGTGGTCTAAGAACAGAAAACACAAAGCGCTGTAAGAAACTTTACTTCGCACACTGTTATAGTTTATCTGTGTCGGCACGGGTTCTTATAGTTATCAGACTGAGGAGCCAACTTTCACCCAAGCATGTGGATATTATTGTTTCTTAACATTAGCATGTGAAACAATATTAACCGTATACGGGGCACCTAGATTTACTTCACTAGATTACAATTAAATCTAATCTAATCTTGACAAATATATCATTGGAAAGGTCTAAGACTCCCAAATATATATTTTACCAATGTTTTTTGTTAAAAATTATGTAGGAAAAGTAATGTATTAATTTATGACAAGAGTGCACCCTCAAAAACTACATTACAACAGGAGTTCTGACCTTTGTTTTAAAAAAAAAAAAGATTTCTTCGTTGCCTTTTTCTCCGTCACATTTTAGAAACCATAAAAAATTATATATCAACTGAAAACTTAAAATCTCAAAATTCATCCTTCAAAACCCATTTTAAAATCAGACATTGCATTACCATGTACAACCCGAATTCCGGAAAAGTTGGGACGTTTTTTAAATTTTAATAAAATGAAAACTAAAAGACTTTCAAATCACATGAGCCAATATTTTATTCACAATAGAACATAGATAACATAGCAAATGTTTAACTGAGAAAGTTTACAATTTTATGCACAAAATGAGCTCATTTCAATTTTGATTTCTGCTACAGGTCTCAAAATAGTTGGGACGGGGCATGTTTACCATGGTGTAGCATCTCCTTTTCTTTTCAAAACAGTTTGAAGACGTCTGGGCATTGAGGCTATGAGTTGCTGGAGTTTTGCTGTTGGAATTTGGTCCCATTCTTGCCTTATATAGATTTCCAGCTGCCGAAGAGTCGTCTTTGACGTATTTTTCGTTTAATGATGCGCCAAATGTTCTCTATAGGTGAAAGATCTGGACTGCCGGCAGGCCAGGTTAGCACCCGGACTCTTCTACGACGAAGCCATGCTGTTGTTATAGCTGCAGTATGTGGTTTTGCATTGTCCTGCTGAAATAAACAAGGCCTTCCCTGAAATAGACGTTGTTTGGAGGGAAGCATATGTTGCTCTAAAACCTTTATATACCTTTCAGCATTCACAGAGCCTTCCAAAACATGCAAGCTGCCCATACCGTATGCACTTATGCACCCCCATACCATAAGAGATGCTGGCTTTTGAACTGAACGCTGATAACATGCTGGAAGGTCTCCCTCCTCTTTAGCCCGGAGGACACGGCGTCCGTGATTTCCAACAAGAATGTCAAATTTGGACTCGTCTGACCATAAAACACTATTCCACTTTGAAATAGTCCATTTTAAATGAGCCTTGGCCCACAGGACACGACGGCGCTTCTGGACCATGTTCACATATGGCTTCCTTTTTGCATGATAGAGCTTTAGTTGGCATCTGCTGATGGCACGGCGGATTGTGTTTACCGACAGTGGTTTCTGAAAGTATTCCTGGGCCCATTTAGTAATGTCATTGACACAATCATGCCGATGAGTGATGCAGTGTCGTCTGAGAGCCCGAAGACCACGGGCATCCAATAAAGGTCTCCGGCCTTGTCCCTTACGCACAGAGATTTCTCCAGTTTCTCTGAATCTTTTGATGATGTTATGCACTGTAGATGATGAGATTTGCAAAGCCTTTGCAATTTGACGTTGAGGAACATTGTTTTTAAAGTTTTCCACAATTTTTTTACGCAGTCTTTCACAGATTGGAGAGCCTCTGCCCATCTTTACTTCTGAGAGACTCTGATTCTCTAAGACAAAGCTTTTATAGCTAATCATGTTACAGACCTGATATCAATTAACTTAATTAATCACTAGATGTTCTCCCAGCTGAATCTTTTCAAAACTGCTTGCTTTTTTAGCCATTTGTTGCCCCCGTGCCAACTTTTTTGAGACCTGTAGCAGGTATTAAATTTTAAATGAGCTAATTAAGTGGATAAAAGTGTAAAATTTCTCAGTTTAAACATTTGCTATGTTATCTATGTTCTATTGTGAATAAAATATTGGCTCATGTGATTTGAAAGTCTTTTAGTTTTCATTTTATTAAAATTTAAAAAACGTCCCAACTTTTCCGGAATTCGGGTTGTACATCAATATCATTTTACAAAATATTTTCATTCATGAATTATAAAAATGTTAGTTTGGATCATGCACTATAAAGTCTATGTTCAAAAATGTGAGTGACAGTTAAGGGGTTAATACAATAAACATAAATAGCTATCCCTAAAATCCAGGAGCTATCGAGGGGCTCCCCATAGAGACGGATGGATGAAACATGGAAAAAACAAAAGTAATAGTTTATACTAAGGAAAACAACAATTTCTGCTCATAGAGATCTAAAGAGAAAAAAATAAATAAAGAGAGACAAATAAAAAACAGATCAGTAAAGTGTTGGTTTGGTGCACGACTCGGCTAGACCATGTGGAAGGAAACTGTTTGAGGCCGTTTTGCAACAAACTGACTCTCCATCAACACAGCTCAGCTGGGATGTTTGTGTGTGTGTGTGTGTGTGTGTGACACATACACACAAACACTTTCAAAACGTCCTCTTTGTTAAGCACTTTAAGGGGAATTATATCTTCTTAACAGATTATCAAATTCTTCAAAATCCCATAAACCTAAGTTAAAAGATTTACTACAATCTGATGCTCTAGAAAGTAAATGTACAGGTGGAGGGCAACTAAATGGTTAACAATTATAAATAAACTTATTGTACATCAGCGGAAACAATAAAGGCAAAAGAATTAAAAAAACAATTCCTCCACTGCGGGACTGTGTTTCATGTGATGATGGAACACCAACAATTGGTCCTCATTTGCACTCAGTAACAACTAACTCCCCTTCAGAGGACACCCTTCTTCACCGGTGGTGCCAGGGGGGGTCTTGGGGGCATCACAATATATTGCTGTATTGATATTTTAAACAGCGCCAATTAAAGCCTTGTTCCATGTGCCCCTTTTATACTTTGAGCACCTGCCCCTCCAAAGGTCTCTGCACGGCCCTGTTCAGAGGGAGTGTCAGCCACGTTAAAAAAGTTAACCGCTTAAGTCATTTGTGGATTAATGCGTATTGGAGACGCAAACCATTAAAAAGACCAACCCTTTCAAGTTTGAGCATATTGTTTGCAAACTGCAATTGAGTGATTAATTAAAAACAAAGTAGTTGATATACTGTGTTGTTTTTGTTGTTTAGTAGCAGTAATATGCAGTTATTAGCCGTGTCCACTGTATTTTTTGTTGGTTTTCATGAGACCCCCCTTGAAATGACCAGGACCCCCCATTGCCCCCCCAATCAAAATTGTCTGGAGCCGCCACTGCCCTTCTTCCTCAATTGCCTCCCACTCACCTCCATACCAACATGATGACAACAGTCCTCCTGAGAGCTCCTATGCCATAAAATTAATAAAATTCAAAAAGGTCTGCTAATTGTTATGAGCCTTTTAATGTGAGACTTTTGATTAAAGCCCTGTTTACCTAATCCTCTGCCCTCAGCATTGCCTGCAGTGCTGCAAAATCTGATTAGGCATGTTGATGAGATTATATTTGCTGAATAAATCATTGTAAGTGAAGGAGGATAGCCTACAGAGGTAAATCCTATTCCAGGCCTCTGTGTGTCCACACACACATGCACATGACTGGGTCTGTAAAGGTGTAATATGTTGGTAAGGGATAGTGCTCAACAGCAGAAAAAAAGCATATTGTGTCCAGTTACTGTGTTCAAGGCCTTATTAATTCAGTCCAGAGTGTGTAACAATATAGACCTTGAAAAGTTTTATGGGCCATATGTATGCAACTTCTTTCAGTCTCTTACTCTTATTATTACACCACCCCTGAATGGAAAAGAGCAACCAGTTCAATTCTTTACAACTCTGAACACTCTTGTCTATAAAGCAAGATCTAGAATTTCCCTGTCATTTTAGTAGACATAGCACTCTCTCGCTACAACACATGCTAAAAACAGTATGATTAACAACTGACTCTCAAATAATTCCAGGCAACCAGCAGTCATGTCATTTTGTATTTGCAAAATGATTTTCCATGTGTTAATTGCCCAGATAACCCCAATCTTTAGGGCTTGAGATGAGACTGGAACATATTGTATTTATAATTACCTGTTGAAGACGGTGACCTGACTCATATGTCTGGTGTCATGTTTCATATGTTTTACATGTTCAGAAGCAGAACAGGGTTACATCAGCCAGGGGATATTTCTATTTCTATTCACACTGTCACCACAACATTATGCTAATTTCTCTCAATAAGACGAAGGCTAAGGGGGTGAATATGATTAGGGTAACTAAGACAAACACAGGCGTCTGAGGTTAAGGACTGTAATGAGGGTGCCATGCTGTGTGCGTGTGTGTGTGGGTACGAATGTGTGTGAGAGAGATTGTGACGGATGAAGATGATGATGACAACTGGCGTCCGTACCCTGCAATGCTTGCAGGTTAATCCACTGAATGAGAGATACAGACTGAAAAAAGGCTGTCACTTGTGGCTAAGCTACTGTTTAACAAAGTAGTCAATATAAACTGCTCCCGTTACCCATGGTAATGAAAACCTTGAAACAAAACAACGGCAACAAAATAATAATAATAATAATAATAATAATACATTTTAAATATATATTTATGAATATAGTTGTTTTATTAAAATGCTATACAAATAAATGCATCAATAATAAAAATGATAATAATAATAATAAATAATAATAATTAATAATAATAATAATAATAATAATAATAATAATAATAATAATAATAATAATAATAATAATAATAAGCAGCCTCGGAGTAGCATTATGTAAAAAAATGATGGGACTGCTGTTTCTTGATTTCTAAGAGCTATCTCCTGTATAATTTCCCAGCTCAGCATGCTTCAGATGAAATGTGTTTTTTTTTTTTTTTTTTTTTTTTTAATGAGTGGGGCGCTAATAAAATGGCCTCTGTGATGAGACGGATACTGTTATCGGCCCTGCCTTCAAGCGTGCACATGCTAACATTGAGGCAACTTTGATATCTGGCATAGCTGCATCATATGAGCCCTGCATTGATCTCATGAACTGATAAAGCACTGCACTTGAGAAAAGGCAGGGAGGAAGGGAGGATTACACAGAGAAAACAGGGATATTACATATTGGTGGCAGAGAGAGCAGGTGATTACATGACCTTAACACTGACAGATACTGTACAGTGACATTGGCTGCATGTTATCTAGTTGAAAAAAAAGAATAAATAACAATGCAATATATTAATACAGCTAAAACCACTACTACAAATTAAAATAGCTATAACAGTTGTATAGAGTTGTTAACTGAAAGCTTGTTGGTTCAAACAATGATGTTACTGTGTTACGCTACTGTAGGTGTGTAGGCATGTACTGCAGGTTACAGATATTCATTTCCAATGTTCAGAAAGGAAAAAAATAGCATGCAGCTTACTGCATGTGCAATGTGCAAGTTTAAATATTTCAAATGGTGGTATGTGACATTGTCACCACGCTGCATGTTTAATTCAGCAAGTGCAGTCCGGTTATCATCTCATTTACATGTATTAATTTAGCCGATATAAATATCATTATGTTGCAGGCATTTCTAATCCAAGTAAAAATGTATCCTGGCAGTTATTACAATAATTTAAATAGGCAGTAAAAAAAAGAATAAGTAGAAAATAGTGAAAAATAAGAAAAAGTTATTAATATAGCTTCCAGTTATCTCATTACACTTACAGTTTTTTCTGAATGCTTAAGCGCTAATCGTGATTCTTGTAGCACAATTTCTAAAACTATTAATACGTATAGCAAAACCACTCACTGAGTTTGCAAAACTAAAAGCACAAACACTGCTTTGCACTCAGTTTGCAATTTTGTAACACACACTTTGCAAAACTGTAGGCACAATTCACTGCACAACACTCTTTTTGCAGAACTTTAAACACAACTCACTGCTTACACTCAATTACCAAATTTCCAACACACTCCTAGCAAAATTATACACATGTATGGCTATCATTAACACTATTTTGCCAACTGTCTGGCACACTTTCACACGTGAAAACTGTTTTAGATAATTAGTTCACTTTGCAATCAGCCTAAGCACTATAAATAAGCCACAGGTAAGCTGTCTGTGTGGAGTACAATGGAAGGAGCAGTAAGAGTGAGAAGAGTGAGAATCAGAGGAGGCTGAGGGAGAGGACGTGGAGGTGAAGAAGTTGGAGGAAGAGGACGTGGAGGTGAAGAAGCGAGAGGGTTAGAGGAAGTTAGAGGAAGAGGACAAGGAGGAGCAAGAAGAGGACGAGGGTAAGAAGAGTAAGAAATAGAATAACTGATGACATCAGAGCTACAATAGTGGACCATGTCATCAACCATGGGATGACTCTGAGGGAAGCTGGCCAACGGGTTCAGCCTAATTTGAGCCGCTACACTGTGGCAAGCATCATTAGGACATTTCAAAATGAGAATCGGTAAGTACTTTGTAGCACTGCCATACTCTAATGAGAAAAAACAACAGTACCATACATGCAAAAATACTGAAATTGTTACTTTACAGAATTGTTAGACATCCAGATGTTGGGGGCAGAGGAAGAATGTTCACTCCAGAGCAAGAGACCCATATAATGAACATGGTGATTGCCAATAATGCAATAAGATTGCGCGAAATACAGCAGCGAATAATTGATAATGACACCATCTTTCAAAATATACACAGTGTAAGCATTTCTGCACTAAGTCGTGTACTTGCGCGCCACAGAATAAGAATGAAGCAAATTTACAGAGTTCCTTTCGAGAGAAACACAGAACGTGTAAAGCAACTGCGATATGACTATGTGCAGGTAAGCTATAGTGTCATTGGTTCTGAATTTGGAAGTGCATACTGTAGTGCTGTGAATGGGCCTGATGTGTTGCATTTGTTTTGTCTTGTCCAGAGAGTGATGGAACTAGAAGCAGATGCCATGGGACATGAGCTACTTTTTGTAGATGAGGCCGGTTTTAAGCTCAGTAAAACCAGGAGACGTGGCAGGAACATTACTGGACACCGTACCATCATCAATGTCCCAGGACAATGTGGTGGTAACATAACCATGTGTGAAGCTATAAGCCAAAATGGTGTTGTTCACCATCATGCAACCATAGGCCCATACAACACTGCACACATTATTGCATTCCTGGACACATGACATGCTCACTGTTCAGAGACCAGAGCATACCCGATATGTCATCATATGGAACAACGTTAGTTTCCATAGAGCTGCTTTGGTCTGCAACTGGTTTACAGACCACCCATCCTTCATGGCAATCAACCTCCCTCCATACTCTCCATTCTTAAATACTATCGAGGAGTTCTTCTCTGCCTGACGCTGGAAAGTGTACGACCGTCATCCTCATCAACAGGTAGCCCTTTTACAGGCAATGGAGGAGGCATGTGGAGATATTGACCAGGCATCATGTCAGGCCTGGATACGGCATTCAAGGTGATATTTTCCCCGGTGCCTTGGACTGGAGGATATCACATGCGATGTGGACGCAATTTTGTGGCCGGACCCAGAAAGACGACATGATGTAGGTTGATTGTCTTTTTTTTTTTGTGAAATTACTATTTTGTGTTCTGACTTTGTCTTGGTTTTGATGAGTGTGAATAAACACTAATACTTGAAGTTTGGATCCTTGTATGTTTACATGACACTATGACAAAAGTATGACCTCAAATTGACATCTGTACACAGAGAAAGCAAAAGCCAGATGTGTTTTGTATTCATACCATCAGTGTGTAGTTGGCACATTGTGGCACAATTTACCATCCTGGTATTCTGGATAATGTTACAAAAGATTTATATTTCAAATAAGTTGTAAACTTCAATTTATTAAATAATCCTGAATGGTTCTCATCTAGCAGAAAAATGCTTACCAAAACTAAGTTAATCTTTTTTCACGTTTCCTTGATTGGTAGATGCACCATGGACCTGATTATAGCACTTAAAAACTGGAAAAGTCTGATTTTTCACCTTTTAAAAAAGCTATTGCTTATTCCAATTTAGACAAAAACAGAACAAAAGATCCACTGTTTAATTCAAAGCAAATTTAATTCAAATGAGCGAAAGTTATTTTACAAACTAGTAAACAAGTTCAATGACCCAAAGCAAAAGGCACATTTTTACTGACCTAGACAGTATCTGACCACACAGCCTGAGGGTTTCTGATATGAGTAAGAAAGAGTTAGAGAAAGAGAAAGAAAGACAGAAAGATTTAGAGGGGGTATGGAGAATGAAGGGTAGGGTTTCTTGGCCTTAGGGTGTACAAGCATGTCCAAACTCTCAGCACAGGCCTCTCAGAATACCATTTATGTTGTTTCTGCAGAATCTATTAATTACATGTCGATGCCTTTAATGATGGGCCGCCAGCAAACCATCAGCCTACCTCAAATAGCTGTCATTTCTCTGTCCCTGTCATTCTGGGCATTTTTATCCCTTTTGTTTCTTCCCTCTAGAGTTTGAGATGATGACTAGTATGGCCTCAATCTGACCTCTGAATCAGCTGGGATTCTGTTCTGTCAAACACACATACTGATGCATCAGTTGCCCTTCTGCCATCTGTGTGGAGCAAGCTGAGGTGAACGTTTACATACACGTGGTGTGATTTTGTATCTGTTGCTAAGAGAATATGACCGGTTCCCACTAGACCTCATATTAATTGATGTATGCTAGGATTAAATGGATGACAGGTAGAGCTAAATATAGAAAAGAGGTAAGTTATTGCTTGCATGTGCTTGCATGTACGATATATGTTTTCTTCAAAGTGCAGGATTTTCTCATGGGTTTGCAAAAAAATGGGGCAGATATATTGGCTCAGCCCTGGGACGTGTGTAACACTTTCAAAACTAACAAATGAGTAACAGAAGGGGAAAAAATGCCAGTAGAAAAAGAAAGAAAACATGGACTGGGGGGAATTAATAAAAAATAAAAAATAAAAATAAAACTAGGGATTCATATCGTAAGGGATTAAAAAAATTCTGGTTCCAGTACTTTAATGATGTCATTAACGATTATTTTTGCACTTAGGAGGAAGAAATATTTCTTCTTTTTTTTCTTATTGCATTTACTGCCCTCAGCAATCAGTGTGTTAATAATGAGATAATTTCATAATTAAACAGAACAACATATATGTTATGTTCACCAAATAGAAATGTATTTTAATTTAAATAAATAAATAAATACATAAATAAATGTATAGAGTATTTTGTTTTTTTTTAATGAACACGTTTGTTCCTGAAAACAGCAGGTCAAAAAGAGAGAATGAACTGAGGGAAGCAAACCGTAGCAGAGATACAAACACGTATCTAAAAGTGTCTTTATTAGGCCAAGGACGGCTGCCCATGGGCCAGATCAATGTGCCGTGAGGAAGTTGGACCACCGGAAGAGGTCTTATCTTCATTCCAACACCTGTAGACAAGCAAAGGGTGGAACAAATTCTCCCTGTTCGGTCATACAAGACCTTAAGTTACTCTCAAAAACAGTCAACAGCTGAATTGATTTTCTGATCCTCTTTGACAATGCGTGGCTAGCCACACATATTCATCCACTCTCCAGGAGAAGCACAACAGATATAAATGCCAGCCTTTATGATAGTACAGCTACTTCAGTTTTTGGAGCGTGAATACAAGTCCAACACTTTAAACCAATCTACCTGAACTCCTGAGCAATCAGGACCACAAATAAAAGAGGTTCTTAGCTGAAGTAGCGTAAAAACATTATTGGTGGTGACGCAGATTGTACAATGCTTAATGTCAACAATTTAATCCTCATTTTTTTTGGTCCAGAGTCAACAAATATCACACATTTATTTTTTATTTTTTTTATTCTCCATTCCCCACAGTCATTCTCAAAAAACTTGTCCCAACTAAAAACTTGTTTGTTCGTAAAAAGCCATTGGAAGGGTGAATCTATCTGCTGGAGAACTGTTGTATTTTTATTTTTTTTTGTCCCTGCACGGTCCTCTATGTTTATTCTGCTCCTACCACAATAGAGAATGGATTTAAATCCCATGTTTCTTATTTCACACAATGACAGGCTCCCCTGGCCTTGGCAAATAAATGGTGATTTTCAAAGGTTAGATGAAAACAGAGGAGAATAGCGAATCGGTCTGCTCCTTTTTCTTGCGTCCTAACTTTTCCCTGCTTTAATTTATAGTCTGATTCGCTTGAGCGGTTGACAGCACTTTTTACAGTATGTCTGACTGTGAAGGTGAGTGGAGATAGGAGACGCTCCCTCTCCATTTGAACTTATATCTCTATATTTGTATCACCATTTCTTTCTTTCTCTTTTTTATTTAAATATCTTTCCCACTTACAGCCCAACAGCGAGAAGGTTAATGCACCATTGCACCATGTACTAGCATGCCTACACGCTCGCCAAAAGCTCCACACTTGAGTAGTTCACTTCACACAGACACTTCACAAAGTCAAAAGGGAGTTAACAAATTGCAGGGAGCCGTGAGCAGGTCGTGTGAGTTTGTAACTGAATTTGCTGATGCAGATCAACACGGAACCTTCCTTCTCCAGTCAGCGAAGTGTTTTAACTCTCTCTCTTTCCACAGCAGAGCAAATCTGTTTGAGATGAGAATGGCACAGCAGGTATAAGAGAGGCCAACTTTTCATGCCCAGTAATTAACCCCGTGGTGCTAATGATCGTTAGCTTATATAAAGCTAATGTAGCAAAGGTAAAAATAAAGTCAATTACTGTAAGAGAGAGTGTTATTCAAATAGGCCTTGAAGGTTAGACATTTCATCACTGATGGACAGATCATGCGCAGCCATTTTTCATCTCAGCAGCAAAACTTATTACACAGCTAGAAGTTACTGTGAATGTCTGAAACCCTAAAGAACCTTTGAAGAAATCACAATACTTACAAACGGGGGGAAAAGTACCCTAGCTTTTTGCCACAACTGTCAGTGGTGGGGGAACGAAACAAATTTAGAAGTCTTGCAAAATTTTGAAATATGTCTTGCCAGCCAAAGTATTTACAATTATTTATAAGTAAATAAATACATTTGCTTCATTCCATAACTGTCAATGGTGGGGGAACTGAGCAGATTTAACAGTCATAAATACATCCTGCCAGCCAAAGGATTTCTTTTTTTTAGGAAAACCAAATAAATAAATGCATTATAGTAGAAATTAAAATAAATAAATAAATAGTATGTTAGTTATTTAGTTAGTTAGTTAGTTAGTAAATATTGTTCCTTGCACACAAACATGTTTTAATTCAACTGCCAACATATCTTTTGCATATGGTTGTGAATCATTTTGGCTGTCAACACTGTCATACCGGAACGTATCCATAAACTAGCTGAAGTCATCATCTACCCTCACACCTGCTATCAAATCTCTGACGTCCTAACAGAGATGGAGCAGATGGTCTGGCAAGGCCCAGAACACTTGTGCCCCCTAGTCATTAACACAAGTGCCCCTCTGGGCTTAACACTGTCTCCTGTCTTAATCATAAAACATACACAAACAACTCTAATGCCAGCCACCTCTACATCAAGTTGCTTAAAGGTGCTGTAATTTCTTTGCCACCAACATCAAGGTGGACAATAGGTCACAGAAAAGAACAGTGAGTTCAATGGCAGTCTGTGTTCTGCTGGAGATCAAGGTTTTCTGACCTGCTGTGACGCTATGCATGACAATGCTTTGCCTTGCAAGCTTACAACTGCATTAGGAAGGAACGGATTTGTTCCTTTTTTTTTACTGAGCCACCCAAAATTGCATCCCGAAACTAGAACAGTTCCCCAGTGCACTACAAACTTCACACGTAAAGTGACACTATTGCCATTTTCTGCTTTCTTTTGTTTTGTTGTCATTTTAAAAATGCATTGTCTTGATTTTGTTCAGCTCATAATAGTGCAAGTGATAAACAAACAGATACAATGATATACAGGCGCGTAACGGCGAGTCCCACACGATTCAGTATGAGTCAACATTCAGTATGCCCATCAAAACTCAACTCATTCTTAATGGGGTTTGGGAATCACAAACATCCCTGGAACAGCCATCTTACCAATGGGAGATATCAGAACTAGCGACAGAAAGCTTGACGCTGCCACCGCAGGGGCTTTGGAAATTTTCTTTTCTGATCAACGGCACTGCAGCATTCTTCCTTTTTTGGTGAGCTGAATGAAATGATGCTTCTCATTATGAAAGATTCCATAATTCAATCAAAAAAGCTGCAAAGTCAATCCCAGCCGAAATTCTGTCTCTTATGATTTAAGCTTAAATCCTTCATGCAGTCAGTCTCTGCAGACCTAATTTTCTCTGACAGACCTATTAATGGAATTAACCGTCATCTATCATTAGTGTGCTTGGGATTTTTGAAAACACATTATCCAAAAATCTTTGGCACCCAGAAAGGGAAGATTGTTCAGTTGCCTCGGGCTATGACTGAGAAGGGTCATCACCGAGATTCCAATGACTAATGCTTGGCAAATGATGAAAGCTTGGGGAAGTTGCTTTTGATATAAGCTTACTGTAAATCAAGTGTGCAGAATGCTAACATAGATTTCAACGGCTTCTTTGTGCCAAAGACAATAAGCAACAGGTGTTTATGAACAAAGCCTATCCAGAGCACTGGAAGCAAATGCTTCAAAAAATCTTCAAAACTAAGCTTGTCAGGAGGCATTTGAAGCTTTTGTCTGTTGTCTTGTTTCATCACCCTGGCTTCCAAAAGAAACTCAAACTCACTTAAAGACAGAAAATAAGAACGCAAGGCCATATTAGAGTAGGAGACAGATCAAATGAGCTTGCATCACGAACATGGAGGCCAACAAACTGGACATGACATCTCTTATGACATCTAATATTTTGGTGAAAGTGGGCAGTTTAGCTGAGGGAATCTGATGGGAGTTTTTATTTAAATTTGCACTGGAAAGGTTCAAACCCTTTTTAGATTGTGAAATTGTTTAATGTCACCTTTGTAGGATGACCTATCAAACTGTGGCATCACAGCTGTTATTTATTTATTTACTAATATAAATGAATTTACATTTATGCATTACACAGGCACTTTTATGCAAAACAACTTAGAGTGCATTCAACAAATATATTATCTGCCTGTGTGTTTTGTGGGAATGAACCCATGACCTTGGTGTTGCTTGAGTAGTGCTCTGCAAGCTGAGTTAAATGTCAAGAGGTTGGAGTCATTCAGTCTGTGAGCAGTGGGCGGAATTAAGTAAGCAATTCACTGTCAAATCTATCAAACCGTGAAGAGAAGAATGTCACTTTGCTATTAGTCTCAGCCTCAGACGTCACGCCTACTGACGCTGGCTAAACGTCTGATGCATATGGCACACAAAAGTGGAAACACTTCAGGAGTTTCAAAGTCGTCATCAGATTGGTTGAATTCTACAGGATTTCTGTGAGACGTGTGTCGCGTTTGTTAAAATCACGCCTGGAAACAAAGATACGTGGCGCCAAACTCCCTCATGAAAGAAGAAAGCTGTCATATTTACAACTGTGATGATGAGCGCTTAACAGGATCAACTAAATGCTGGATTCTCAAAAGTATGTGAAATATTTAAAGTTTGCGGCATATAATCTTTAAAATACGTCCGAGAGTTTTACACACTGGTCTGTTATTGGGGTGACATTTCCACACCCTGAAACAAGATGCTGAAACCAGGGCTCTGAACCGGTTCAAGGAACGAAAACGAAAACCGGAAACGAACGAAATTTTGACAGGAACAGAACCAGAAACAGAAACGAAACCAAATTTTATAGTTCCGAACAGAATCGAAAATTTGAAATGGCCATTAACCGGTTAATAACGTTATTTTATTATTCCATTTAATATTTGAAATTTGCTGTCAATGAATCATGAATTCCAGAAGTACGTCCTATGCAAATGTGACACTGAAGCCAGCGAGTGAAATGTCCTTTCAGCAGTGAACTCATCATAGGCAAGTCGCAATGGCAATGCACTGCCCTTAGAGTTTATCTGAGGATAGTGTGAGATGAATTCAACAGATCACAAATCTGCAGCACTTCTGTGAATGGAGAAAATTGAAAAACGAACCCATATAGGCTTACATAAAAAGGAATAGAGGCATATACACTAAATATATTTCACATAAATCATATTGACAGATTAACGTAACGAAAGAAAAAGTGTGCTAGATTACAGTTCATTGTGACACGTTCCAAAGTTTTCGGAAAGGAAAGCGAAACTGCAGAGAGAAGTTTTCTTTATTTTGCAAAAGCTTTACAGTTTTAATTATTTTGCAAAAGCTGACAGCTTTGAATAATGTCTTGCTTCTATAACCAATCAGCTTCAGTATGACCATCGTGCTGACACAACATAATTTTGCTTTATTAAAGCCTGTTAATTATCAAAATAAAATAGAGTTAAAGAAACAAATAAAAAGTTAGACTGCTCCGTTGTACAACATGTTGCGTTCAGCGTGACCGCGCCTCACTGTGCTGATACAACCGATGTTAAGGATGATGATTTATGTAGATAAAAGTACAAACACTATATAATAATTGATATTTTAAAGGCATCAGCTTCAGCTTAAATTAATTTGTTTTTGGATTGACGTTTTTATAGCCTAAACTTCTTTTGTTTTCGAGAGAAACTAATAGCTGTTTTTATAATGTTTGTAAACATTTTGCTTTAGACTACAGGCATTTTAGCCTTCATTATTTCGTAAAGTAATAGGGCTAATAAAATGCAATGCCGTGACTTTAGTTCATTTTTTTTATCACTTTCATTTTTTTTTTTTTTACAGTGCAGCAAATATGTGTAAATATCTTAAAAAAAACGTGTTTAAAGTGTTGATAGATTTTTTTTTTTTTATTAGCCTGCATTTGGCCAAAATCTAGAAAATATGACAAACCACAGCAGGTTATTGACTAACGTTAGATCTCTATTTTTTCTTTTTCTTTTTGAGTATATAAAACGCTGTACTTTATTATTATTACATTACTATTATTGTAGGGAGTGAAATTTAAGGTTAAAATGAACGTTCGGTAATATCGGGAGAACAGAGACCGGCGATTAGAATCGCGGGAGAGAATAGTGTGCGCACAGTTATGAGAGGTAGAGAGAGAGAGAGAGAGAGAGAGAGAGAGAGAGAGAGAGAGAGAGAGAGAGATGACGCACACTGTGTAATCAGATGTGGCTAATTCCTAATGTTAACCTCTTCATGTTTAATAAATCAAGTGTTATGATCTGCCGAGCTCCCTGTAGATGTCCTCCTTCCAACAAAGCCAATGAGCTAGTGCACGGTAAGAACTGTAAAGCCTGCATATAGAAACGAAGCACGTTGCATTATTATTAGGCAAATTATAGACACATAATATTGTAATACATAATACAAAATAATAGTTTTCTTTTTTTAAATAACGTTATTAACCGGTATTTTTTCCACCCGAACCTGTTTCGGAACCGTAATAATTCAGAGGAACGCAGGAACAGAAACGTTAAAATATCGATTCTGCTCGGAGTGAACCGATTGAATTTTCTTTTCGTTTTCAAGTCCTGGCTCAAACAAAATGAACTATGATTGGTTATTTGACATGTCGGTCAAACGGCCTCATGGGCGGCCTTGGCCAATGAAAGCTGTCATGGATTCAGCCATCAGTCTGAAGGTCTGGCTACGAGAGACTACTTTGCTATGAACATAATATTCTGGGATACCAATTGTATACTGTATTCATTATACAAAATTGTGATACAATGTGATACTTTATACTTAAAGGTAAGATGGATGTTCATCCAATCGACTTCACGCGTGGCAAGTATGTTGCTGCAGACCCAAGGGAGTGCAGTGTCGCATTTTGGTGCAATATGGACATGCAACACATTCAGAATGAATAAACTTTTAATAAACTACAGAACAGTGTGAGCCGGAAGTTGCGTGGCTCATGCGAGTAGAGCTTATATGATCCGAGAATGGACACTGCACTAGTGATACAAAACACACAGGTCTGTTAAAAGAAACACTTTTAATATAGACAAATTATTATTAGGATGGGCTACTGTACTGTACTGTGTTTTATAACTGCCGTATTGACAAGTATTTTCTAAGTAAATTAAATGCACAGTTTCATCATATATAAAATTACTGATTAACATGGTGGTTAAAAGCAGGTTTTTTTTTTTTACATCAACAATATACTATAGGCATACTGATACTTAAAGAACTCAGGTGATTTTTCAAAATCAATGAGTTGTTGTTGCAGGCCCAGTTTCAAATCACATATTTTGCACACTGCCTTTGTCTTGTCCTCATTCAATTTAAAGTGCTCCCACACAGCTGAGGTCTTCGGCATTTTTGGTTTCTCTCCCAGATGAACTGAATCATGACTTTCATGACGTCCACTCATGGGCGATTCGTTTTTTTTTTTTTTTTTTCAAAAATGTTAAATCAAATTCTAACCCACCGAACGAATATTCAAATAATAAAACATCCCTGGTACATCCCTACAATTTACGAGCATGCTTTTAAAAAACATCAATAAGTGGGAAAGAAAAAAGGCAAACGTTAAAAAGTTATTTTTTTTTCTTTTCTGATTAATGTTTCATTAATTTTCAGAGGATCACATGCTCACAGTACAACTGAAAATGCATATTAATTTGCATCTTTTTGAACAAGCACTTTTTTCAATAGGCAACCAAGAATTGAGTACACTATACAAGAAAATAGAGAAAGAAATAATCCAGTTTATATCAACCACATAATTAAGCCAATAGGGCTCTATTATTTTAGAAATATCATGTTAAAAATGTATCAAACATTAGGCTTTTATTTTTATTTGTACATCTCTCAATCATCATTGAATTTCACTGCATTATACGTTTTCCTAAATTAAACACTACAGAGCTTTAATCATAAAACTAAACATTTAAATACCATACTAAAACATTATTGAGGGAATAACGTCTAAATTTTCCCACAAGGATAGTAATACCAGGACATTTTTATTTATTTGTATTTTTTAAAACAGCTTAAATCATGCAGAAAGTAAGATTATATTCAATATTCAGTAAACTGTTCCATTTCTAAACATAGACTAGACTGACTAGATTACTGTATCTTTAAATGATTAATAGTAAAAATATAAAAATAAATAAATATTAGCTGTTAATCATAAATATTCATAATCAGCTGTTAAAACTGAGGATACTCTGAAAAACAAACACATAATTAAGATTAAGCGTGAAAGTATCAGTGCAAAACACACACTTCAGGTTGGATTTAATGGGTTTAAGTGAGGAAATAAAGCAGGAGTGCAGGGTGTATATCATGCATTAGATTAGCAGAAGCTCATGTGTCGCCTGTTGCTATCTTTGCATTTTGTCACCAGAACGCTAGCTCTGAGAAACCTCTATCACAGCGCTCACAGCTGCCGCGTGTGAGCATAGAACCCAGGGATCAGATGTGAAAGACAAAAGCAGAAAGCGTTTTCTCTCTCTTTTTTCTCAGCCCCACATACACTTCCTTTGCTCCAGGATGTATTTTTGGCCTGTGAGATGAACACAAGCCCCGACCATTCTCTTCTCGCTTTAATCATCGTTTCAATGAAAGGCGCCGGCTGCTTTGTGACAAACTCGGGCGAGGCGGCCTGTTTGGCTCCTCATCTGCGTTGCTCCTGAAGTGGAATAATGCGCCTGGCTTTGCACCGTCGCTCTGTGATTTGAGGGGAATTTTGAGATTAATGGGAAGGATCAAGCTGTGCCGCAGGCGTGATCGCAGCCTACATTTCAAGTGTGGAACTCTTAGCAGAACAGGGAAACTTCTGCAAGCAATGTTTGTTATTGGATGAGTAAGTGAAAACGTACACAAATACTCAGGCAAGGTTACTTATTGAGGGTGAGAAGAACAGTGAGGTAAGCGGGTGGGTGCTGGAGTGCTTTGTAGTGCGTGCGTGTGTGTGTGTGTGTGTGTGTGTGTGTGTGTGTGTGTGTGTGTGTGTGTGTGTAGGTAAAAGACTCGGTCTCTACATCATTAAAAGACAATTTCAGCAGACTGCATCATATGGGTCACAGAGCACTGTGTAAAGACAGAACAGGAACAGATGCTCAGCAAGCTCTGGAGGCCTTCCTGATCTTAAGACAGGACTCACTGACACACACACACACACACACACACACACACACTCTCTCTTTCTCTCGCTCTCTCTCACCATCACTGTCTCATCATACTGCTTGTGTACCCTTGATATATATATACACTACCGATTAAAGTTTGGAGTCTGTACAATTATTATTATTTATTTTTTTGCACTTTCTATTCAAATCATGACAATAAATTGAAAAAATAGGAAATACATTAGGAAATATATTTTGAAATATTAAGCAGCACAACGGTTTTCAACATAACAAACTGCATATATACGACTTCTGAATGCACATGCAAGACTTAAGACTAGAGTAATGTAATTCAGCTTTGTCATTACAGGAATACATTGCTTTTTAAAATGTATTCAAATTTAACATAGTTACTGCATATTACATTGTAATAATATTTCACAATGTTACAGTATTTTTCAAACAATAATTTTACTGATGCTGCTTTTTGAAAAGTCTTGTCTGAAACCACACTAACTTTTAATTCTAAAGTTTTAGAATTTTGAAGGGAGAAAAAAATAAATCATTTGAAATTATGAAATTATGAGACTCTCCAAACCTAGAAACTGGCAAATAGTCCCCACGAAGAAACAGGAATGTTATCTTAAGACCACGAAGGGAGGAACAAGAACATCTAGGCATCACGATGGGAACCACAAATACATACAACGACTCATAAGCCATAACTAAAACTCAAGAGCTTAAATAGGCTGACTGAAACCAGTACAACAGGTGTGAGAAATCAAATCCAAATGAGTCCCAGGACAGAATTGTGGGAAATGTAGTTCATAAAGGGAGAACAACAGAGTTGGAAGATGTGCCCTCTGGAGGAGTTCATGGGCATTCCAGCTGTGACAATCACAAATAAATATTTAAGTTTCTGAACAGATTTCTGGGTCCTTAGAATTAGTTAACTACTTTTTTTAGAGATGGTCATATGATGTTTGCAAATCAGCCTGTAAATATTGTGCAGATCTTTCTAAAAACAAGTAGCATGGACTGGTTGTCTTCAGCAACTGAGGAAACCGAGAGAAAAAAATAAAAAACGAAATAAAAAGGGAAACTGAGGTAGTTCAAGAGAGAAAGAAGGAAAGAGAGAAACTGAGTGAGAGTCTCCCTCAAGGGACACTTCATTAAGGCACCCGGGGCTAATACATTAGACAGGAAAATAAATGTTAACAGCCTCTAAAGCCGAAAAGTGGCAATGAAAGCTAACTCAATTAAATGCAGCAAGATGGGCTAGGATGCATTGTATTTAACAGCAGCCGCCTGTGGAAGATAGAGAAATAGAGGAGTAAATGAGGGGGAATAAAAAGAACAAGCTCTAGCTGAGGGGCACAGTGTGCAGGTATGTCCTTGTATGACAGCGTTGTAACTCTGTATGGATGACTGTAGCATCCCCATTAAGCACAGGAAGTTGATCTCTCTGTGTGTGTGGACACAGGAGATGCTCTTCAGACTGTGAAAACTCTCAGTTTCTGTCGCCTCTGGAGAGGGCCTTAGCTTTAGTTCGCATTTACTATGTGTGTCCCAGCACTCAAGGCTACCGCAGAGGAAGCATGAAAAAGGCAGTTTGTGCTTGCTGTGAGGATAGAAAGAGGCAAAGCATTGCTGGATGGTGGCTGTCAGAAAGAACCGAATCACCTTAAATGCATTTCTACTTGGAGAAAAAAAAAAAAAAAACATAAACATAAAAAATATGTAAATCAGATAATTATTGTAGGAAATATGAACATAATTAATAATATTATATTATTATAATTTTCTAATATTATCGTAAATTATCATAATAAGTGATATTTATATAATTATATTATATTATATTATATATATAAATAATATCCAGCCAATAATATATGCGTGTTTCTGAGTACATGTGCCTGAGTGTGCATGTAGGTTTGCGTTAAACTTTAGCATGAATATGGAGCTATTAAATATGCTTAATTAAATCTACAAAAAAACTTTTGAATGGTAATGTATATTCACATGACAAATGGGTGAAATATCGCTGCAATAAATAAATATTTTCATGCATTTAGTCACAAACATGAGAAAATTTATTTTGCTGATTCCGTGTTGCAAATCATCACCATGATAGTCATCGCTCTTTAAAGGACATGACAAGCATCTGCTGATATCTTCGTAATTGCTTTCTTCGGTCCAAAAAATTGACTGATGGAGTTTTATTTCAAATCTGTGCCCTCTTAACTCGCACCCTGATGGAATATCATCCCATAAACAAATACAACCCAGTCAGCGGCCCTAAAAAAGAATGACGGCATACCTCTCTTAATGGTTGACCACTTTGTGCTGAGCGAATGCTTCTACAATTACAACATCAGATAATTCATGCTAATAGAAAACGGGAAGCTGGTGGAAGATGAAGGCTGGGTGGAGGAAGAATCGATAGTTTGTGAAACCGTTATTCATGCTCAAGGCCATGTACACAATCACACACAGACTGATACACATGCGTGTGCAGCTTCTGTCTGCAGAGACTGCATAATAAGGCCCGTTGGGGCCAGAGCAGTGTGTGTTTGTCTAGGGCTGGAAGACACTCACTGTGGCCCCAGTACAACATGCTTCAACCAATACTGGCATTTTTATGTTTAAGGGTTCAGTTGAGGTGATTTGTAGCCTACATGCAATGAGGCATGGATTTCTGGAAGAGGCTAGTTCATATTAGACTCAGACCAATCAATTACAAGTAGAAGTAGGTTTAATGCGACCATAAGCCTACTAAAGAATTCAACAGCAGTGTGTGTGGAGAATGTCAGTTGTAAAAAGATCTATATGATGGTATAGATCTTGACCAGGGGTTTAAGAATGCTTACTGTGGTGAAGATCTGTTCATATCCTAGACACATCGTTGCAGAAAAGCTAATTGTAAGAACTAATAGAGAATTTAATAATACTATAGATCTGTGTTTTCTTTAGATTTTTCAAAGCAAAAAAAGTAATGGTGTTAGTGCATTTGGTAAAAATGGTAAGGCTTCCATTACTAGCAGTTTTTGAATGGCCATACAATCCATGCAAATGAATTTCAAAAATGTGAAATTCAAATGTGTAAACTCAAATTAAATATTCTGACCAAAAATGTGAGAAGTTATTTGCATCTACTGTATCTATCCATCCACCCTTGACCCCAATATTTTTCTTATTTTGAGTTCCACAAAAGCAATTTTTTATGACAAAAGTTTGATCTGTGGGTAAATAAGCCATTTAATGGCTGGAGCTCAAATAATCATAAGTGTAAAAGCACTAAACGCTAAGGAAGTGTGTTAAAAGGAGAAGACAAAAAGGAGAGACAAAATAAAATAAAATAAAATAAACATATGGTTAATTGCCACTGATGAAGTTTGTTTGCTTTTGTTTTTTTTGTTTTTTTTAAGGTCAAGTTGAGGTGTGAACAAGCATACATCCCTCTATTACGCAGAACAATTGAGCTTTGTTTCTGTGTGAAACAGTAAAGCTATTTTGCTATTAAATTGCCTGTTCAGTGGTCTGAAACATACTAAACCAATGGAAGCTTTGATGAAATGCCTATTGGACTGCTTGAAAACTGTTTCAATGAGGAAATAATGTAGTACATTAGAGCATTGTCAATATCTGTTTAAAAAATGGTTCATTTTAAATGTGTATATTATTGTACAATAAGATTGCCTCATTCACAATAACTGACTGTTGCAGCTGCAAAGCTAAACCGCCATGACTAGACTGACTCTATTTATCCCAAGGTAGACAAAGAAGGCACTGCCACATATAATCCCAGCAAACACATAAACAACCCCAGCACCCCGTGGATTTCTGTATTAGAGTTTTACAGCAGTGCAA
Source organism: Carassius carassius (assembly GCF_963082965.1). NCBI lineage: Eukaryota > Metazoa > Chordata > Actinopteri > Cypriniformes > Cyprinidae > Carassius > Carassius carassius. The sequence continues at coordinate 30,407,928 of NC_081760.1, forward strand.
CCAGCTATCTTCCTGTTTGGCCGGTGTTGTTTTTTTTTTGTTTTTTTTTTTTTATAATTTTTTCTCACCACATGAGAACAGTTAAGCTAGAAGATCAGCATTCCACCTGTGCTGTTTCAGCTACACGTTATCAGCTACTCACATCATCTCAAGGGCTTAATTTCAAAATCTTTACAAAAGAATGTGGCTATGGTCTTAAAATCAGTCTCAAATTTGATCTGGACATCTTGATCTGAGATTAAAATTTTTTTTTTTTTTTTTTTTTTTTTTTACTTTCCCTGACTTCAAGTCATGCCAAATATATATATATATATATATATATCCTGAAGGAAAACTAAAAAAAAAAAAAAAAATGGAATGGAATGGAACGGAGAAGAAGAATTATAAACGATGAATAAAATAAACAAATATATTTTTATTAATGATTTTTATAATTATTAATTAAATGTTTAAAAAAAGGGCATAAACCTAATGTTACATTAACGGCCCTTTTTTTTCACTTCCCCTGCCTTCAAGCTTTGCCATAACACGTGTCCTGAATGGATCCTTTAAGAATGGAATGGAGAGAACAAGAATAAAACACAAAAAATAGTGCTGATGTGAAACGCAGCAGCAAACTTAACATTGCCTGTGGGTGTTAGCTTTGCACTTGGAGTCTTAATGTATTTTAATCATGGATGTGAGTGAGTGGATGACTGCAGCAGGGATATTGCTGAGAGTGCTGCATTAGTAAAACTGTGGCCTTCATCTCAAGCACAACATGTTAGTTAATTGATTGCAAGTTTTGCCTAAATTGTCTCTCTTTCTTTCCCTCCCGCATCATCTTTCTTGCCACACTCCGCACATTTGATATTCATTCTTGTGACGGAATGTGTAATTTCTTTGCGTGATATAACATCTCAGGCTGTATACCTCAACAAGCTGTGCCAAGTAATTCATGAGGTGCTGAGCACAGGCTTATGAATTATGAAGACTGAGAGTTTACAGATTCAAGGTACACTTTGTCCAGCGTTTGGCAAACAGGCTGTAACTGCAGATAAATGATTAGAAATTACGGGGGAGGGAGAGAGAGAGAGCAGGCTAGCTATTGATTTAGTGGCCTCCTATATGATGAACTGAAAAAAGTCTGGATATAAACAACGAGAGCTCAGCTAGAAGTGTCTACTGAGGGTTCATATAGGAGAAAGCCACTGTTATGAGAGTTGTGTGCTCTCTTTATGGCACGGTCCATCTGGATGGACTGTTCTCTCAGCAGGGTCTCTTTCCACTGAGATACAGCACCCCAGGCAGGGTCCGAGCAGTTCGCCTACTGTCACAGCCAGCCTCAGTCTGGAATTTGATATTAAACATTACCAAACACCCTAACAACTAAGAGATAAACTTCTGAGCTTGCATTGTTTAAACATGTTAAAAGTGTGATATGTGTGGCGTAATGGCTGCTGAAAAATACACTATCACAGGAAGAAAGCAGATAAGCACATTTTAAGATGTATAAATGTATTAATTATAACAATATTTCAAATAAGAATACTGCTTTTAATGCATTGGTGAGTTTTTTTTTAAGAGACATCTTATACAGATCCAAAACTTTTAAACAGTAGTGTATATAAAAGCAATTTGTCTATTTAAAAACGAAATTTTCAATCAACAGACAACATCACAAACATCTCAAAAGGAACACAAACTTCTGCATTCCAGCATTCAATACATTTTTTCTTTTTTGATGTTTTCTCTACTGATCTCTCTTTTTCTTTTTCAAATAACCTGATGCACACTTTTATCAATCACCTTGGGGGGGCACTTTAATGATATTCTGACAGCAGGCTCAAACCAAAATATAAACACCAGCTGTGGACCTGAAGGAGGGGCAAATAAAAGTCGGGTGTCAGCAAATGCACTGTTTGCTGTTATTCACAGTACCGAGTGGGTGGGTGTGTGTGTGTGTGTGTGTGTGTGTGTGAGAGAGAGAGAGAGAGAGAGAGAGAGAGAGAGAGAGAGAGAGAGAGAGAGAGAGAGAGAGAGATCAAAGAAACTGCAGTGATATGGCTTGTTGGAAAGGTCCCTAATTTAATAAAACAGGACGACTTTCATCCTAGCCACAGCACCTATTCATTCATACATGGCCATTAAAAAGACACAGGCGTGCAGGACTATAGTGTTTCATTAAAGTTTTCTTTTGTGACGCAGAATGGACTTATATACATATATGTACCACTATGCATGGCTCCGACAATATGAACATATTTAAATGCTTCATTAGAGATCAGAGTCAGGTATGACTCACAGGCTGAAACAGAATCTCCTATTGTCACTTTCAATTTCAAAGGAAAATCTATGGATTAGACTCAAACATGGCACAATGTGTTCAGAATGTGTAGAAAAGCTGGTCCTGGTTCAGGTTATATACGTGTTGGCCCTACAGGCAATGCTTTGTTTTGAGGATAGTGCAGTGGTGGGCCTACTGATCTGATGATCTGCCATGCTCAACTTTGAGCTAGATGAATAAGTCATGTCTTCCTCATTCTGTTTTACAGGGTGGAGATCAAGAAAAAAATCAAAAACATCCTCATCACAGTCTAAAGACATGCAGTTCAGGGCGATGTAAGTGTAGTGCAATCCATAAAGGCTGAGCGGATTTGAAAGTGAACTGTATGAAATAAGGTGCAATAACTTGCAATCATCATGGGGGTGAGAGGTTCAAGGCGACAGGTCAGGTGCTGACAACAGGGTTTGAGATGGAGTGCTGGGACTAGAGGTCTTGAATCAGCAGTTTGAGCCTAGACGAATGGTGTCATTTACAGAAAGTGATGGGAGACACGTTTTCGCCTGACTCCGGAGAAAGAAAGAAAGAAAGAAAGAAAGAAAGAAAGAAAGAAAGAAAGAAAGAACACACATGCAGGTGGCAACACACATACACAGCCTCACTTTACCTTCACTCAGGTCCTCAAACTATAATACATCAACATGAATCCACAATTATCAGTTAGTATGCTAGATTATCCTATAGACTCCATGGGGTCTGTATTATATTTGATAATCTTTTATGAGATTTTCCCCAGCCTTGTTGCTCTGTATTCAATGAAATACCAAATTATAACTTGGCATCTCCACAGTACCAGTAACTTGATATATATAAATAAACAAATAAATAAATAAAATCAAACAAGGCAAAACAAAATAAAACAAAACTAAATGAAGAAAAACAAAGAAAAAACCAAAACAGAGCAATGCAATAAATAAAAAATAAACTAAGTAAAGCAATGCAAGTTTGGTTTGAATATGCAACATCAAGCCAGCCATGATGAAAATAATGTGATATATAATGTACATTTTAATAATACTACCATTCATCCATTCATTCTCCAAACCATGTTTCCTGTCTAGGACCGAAGGCCTCAAATCCAATATATCTCTCATTACATGTCTGATGAACCACAGAAAACAAAAAACAATACAGATCTAGACCTCAGACAACATCCAATATTAACACCTAATACAATGTGGAGATGGGCAAATATAAATATGTGAAGAAAAAGTATTATTATTTGTGTCTAGCCTTTATGAACCTTTTTTTTTTGTATTCAGTTTTCCGTTTGAATACAACTACTAGATCAAATGAGGACACAAGTTAATGCTACAGTAGATTTCAGTGTTTTTAGTTTTTGAGTCATTAGCCCCTTGTAGAGTTGCCCATGGTGGAATATTCTAGCTAGAGACACTGAGCAGTCCTGAATTAGACATACTTTATTGAGATTATTTGAGGCCCGAGAAGCAGTTCACATGGATGAACTGACCATCAGCAGACTAAAGGTCACCCCATGGTTCAGACCTTGTCAAAAACAATTACTTCTCTGTTTCATTCAATGCAATGGAGAGCTGAGAGTGAAATGTCAAAAAGAGAACGGCAGTTCAACTGAAATATATGTCAACAAGACTCCTGTTATAATGCTGGTTTAGGATGTTCGGATTTCGGGCTTTGGGAAGTTCATGCAACCTAGGTAAAGAAAATGTTTAGCACTAGTTTACAGTTTTTTTTTTTTTTTTGACAAGACCAGCATTATATAGCTTGATCTAGTTCCCCCCCCCCCCCTTTTTTTTTTCAAGAAAGCCATGACTGGGATTTATGTTGTTCATTTATTATTTGATTAGACCTATTACAGACATTTGATGGAGGGAAAGTCTTTAAGCACTTTAAAGATCATTTGGAGATGAAGACCACTTCGGTGGAAGGGAACCCTCTTATTTTGTGTCACAGTTCTGGCTTCTCGCTGACTCAGAAAGGCCCAACTTTACAGCTGAACATCTGTTTTTATCTCTGAACTGAGTTACAGTCTAAGAACTGAGTTCATGACTCATACTTCGAGTTGGGATGTGTGTGTGTGTGTGTGTGTGTGTGTGTCCTTGAAAGAGAGCGAAATACAGATAAGGAGAGATCTCATAATTGTGATTTTTTTACTTGTGTTTTATGCCTGAATATTACTGTTGCAAATTCTACTGAAAATAATTTTTTTTACAGAAACTTGCCTAGGTGTTGCACTAGTCTAGATATATTGTATGCCATTTTTTTCCAACACATGTATACATGCATGCCTGTCACTGAGTTGCATTACAGCAAAGTTTCAGATATAAAAACTACTATATGAAATAAAAATTATAATAGCAATAATATACAATTTAAAAACATGTATTGTGGCCATAGGAAATGTAGATTTACTTCAATTAATGAATTAACTGACATTCAGCTCTATCTATTGAACTGCCACCAGAATTGCCATGCTTGCAAAATACATGAACCATATGCACAAGTTTTAACATTTATTTTTAATTCTTCTTCTTCTTCTTCATTCTACACATAAAAAAAGAAAAAAGAAAAGAAAAATGATTGCTAAAAATAAAAGCTATATTGTTTGGTGGCGGAGCCTATGAAATGTACTAATCTGAACTGCTGATCCAACTGAGCCAGCAGAGCGAGAAAGAGAGAGAAAATGCCCTGCAGATAATGAAAATAAATAAATAAATAAAGATGAATGATAGAGAGTGAGAAAGAATTGCAAAGAAAGAGAAATGTCTAAACACTTGGCACTACACTTTCTGCTCAGTCCCCTCAGTTCATTCCTACTACCGAAAGTCTCACATGCTGCTTTGCTTTGTTTCCCTCCATCAATGAACAGATGAGATTAGCATAGCGTTGGCCATTCACCATAATATGAAATCTATTTGAGTTATGAGCCTCCATTCAGCCACCCCCATTCAGCATAATCAACCGATTTAAGGGTGCAAATTGACTTGCTATTGGAGTACTGCAGAATTTCGGCAGTGCTTGATAGGCAAAGGGCCCACAGAGACTCTAGCCCACCCTTCTTCTGTGCAGCATATCTATTACTCACCCACTGTACATCAATACACAGACAATAAATTAATAAAAGAGCCAAACAAAAAAACCTGTGAGATGAGGGACTCCTGTCGATTGATCAGTGTAAATTGTGGGGAGGTGGTTGACTGGTGCCAGAATGCTGCATGCTAAAACGCTTGTGCAAAGGTGCCTTTAATTAACTAGCACCTCAGAGCAATAAGCACCTTTTGAATATGTGATGAAGGCATAATGTTTATTAATGTGTTTACTCCGCTCTGCATTAGTGCCAGTCGTGCTGGTTGATTAGAAGCTTAAACAAGGACAGAACATTGGAAGCTTTGGTAATATGACAGTGTGTAGAGAGCATGTGTACTGCAGAAAGGAGGAATTCGATGCACATGAAAAAAAGCCCTCAGAAGGCTGGAGCAGATGAACTGTGAGGAACACAATGGAGAATGATGTGAATGGAGTGGACATTCATTTCGCTAAGTCTTAATTTCTGAGACAAAAAAAGTAAAATTTCTTGAGACAAAAAAAGAAAGAAAAACTATTTAATAAAATAAAATAAAATAAAATGCAAGAATAAGGTGTTGTATTAAAATACATGAAAATGTGCAGTTACAGGATGGATCCATCCATCTATCCATATTTCCATCAATCCAACAATGTACAAGTTTTGCTGTCTGAACAACACTGAAGATTTATCTGCCTACAAATAATTTAATAATATAGTGCATGGCTTAATGACTACTCTGAGGAAAGCCATTAAACACAATCTCCATCTGATCCATGTAATTATTGTCTCAATAGACTAGCATGCAAAACTATTTGGAAAACGCAGTGAAACCTGCCCTACTAATAGAAAGGAATTTCACGTCTGTTGTACTTGGTTTTGTGTCTACTGGACTAGTGGTTTTAATGGTCAGAGCTTGCAGGGAAATGGCAGAGGGAGCTCATAAGTGTTACCAGTCTTGTTGCTGAAAGAGAAACGAAACCCCATTAATGCATTGTTTAAGATTAAGATTGTGCCCTACTTATCAGCCATATAGAACAAATCACACGTGAACAGTCTGAAGATGACTGGAATAGCTCATTCAGACTTATTTTCTTCTGTACTGTAGAAAATTCCAAACACTTAGCTAGTTGCACTCTTCCAATTGATTACAATAAACTGTGACTGAAGGTCACAAGTTTCTAAAACAAAGCCAGCCAGTCCAATTTGTGTACATTTAGACTGGTTTTAGGAACCAGATTAACGGATTCACTGAGGAGATTCCCAGTTGTTTCAGCATTTCTGCTTTTGAGTTGCATATAAGTTTGAACAACTTGAAAATTAAAATTTTATACAGTCACATTCATGCCCCAGAGCATGAATTTCAGCCTTATTTTCCCAGAGATAATGTAGCGGCTTAGCCTAATGTTTGTTAATGGAAACATTATGGCCATGTTTTAATAATAAAGCATTGCCTTTTGTCTTGTGTTCACAGCCAGGCATCTACATCACCAGAAACGTACTCGGTTACTAACGTAACCTCGGTTCCCTGAGATGAGGGAACGAGTACTGCGTAAGCTAGCTTACGCTATGGGAAAAGGTCCCCTTTTCTCGAGAATATGAAGCCAAAAATTATCCTTAATTTTTAAATAATGTAAAACGCAGGGCAACTGCAGTAACCTATGTTGAGGCGGCGGAGAGTAACGAACCAATGGGGGCGCTTCACGCCCATTGGACGTCAGAGCGCGCCAAAATAGGCGTGGCTGGAACTATATAAGCCACCGCTTCACCATAGGGATCAGGTTTTAAATCGACTGAAGCGATCACCCGGTCCGAGCACATAGCACGGCAGGTTACGCAGTACTCGTTCCCTCATCTCAGGGAACCGAGGTTACGTTAGTAACCGAGTACGTTCCCTTTCGAGAGTACTCTCGTACTGCGTAAGCTAGCTTACGCTATGGGAACACAATGTAAAACGCCGTGCGTGCTCGGGAACTTCGACCTGTCACAGCCCGAGGCGAGAGCTCGGGGCTTTATAGCAGGAGAAATCCCAGTCCCAACAGCCAACCTTAGTGAGCTTCATATAGGGAACGAAAAAAGGGGGACGTGATAAGGCTTAGCACGTCTATATAGAAAGTACCCTGGCCTGCAGGGCAGGGACTTGCAGATTATAGAATCTAATAAATGTGGACGGAGAGGCCCAGCCTGCCGCCGCACAGATATCATCCAGTGGTATCCCGCAGGACCACGCCCATGACGAGGCCATACCTCGGGTGGAATGGGCTCTGATGCCGAACGGGCAGTGAAGGCCCTTAGATTTGTAAGCCAGCGAGATAGTGTCTACTATCCATCGCGATAGGCTTTGCTTCGTGGTGGCGAGACCTCGGGTGCGCCCACCAAAGCATATGAAGAGCTGGTCCGACCTCCTGAATAAGGCGGAGCGCGCAATATAGGTTTTAAGAGCCCTGACGGGGCAGATGAAGCTCGCGTTGCTTTCGTCGCTTTGCGAGGAAAGGGCTGACAGCGAGATGACCTGCGCTCTGAACGGTGTTGAGAGCACCTTGGGGACATAGCTCTGGAGTCATTAGGCCCAAACTCGAAACAGTCAGCGATTACAGATAGCGCATGTAAATCCCCCACTCGCTTGACTGAGCGAAACGAAGGCCGGAGGCAGACCTGCCCTCGTACAGGGCGCCCCAACCGAGGTTGGATGCATCTGTCGAGACTACTTTCCATTTCGAGACAGCGCCCGTGCTTACGCCTAACTGATACCAGCTGGCTATTTTCCAAGGGGCCAGAGCTGTGATGCAGCCGTGGGTCACCCTGATGCGCGCGCGGCCGGAAATCCAGGCGCGCGCTGGAACACGGTCTCTCAGCCAGCGCTGTAGTGGGCGCATGCGCAGCAGGCCCAGTTTGAGAACCGCAGAGGCTGATGCCATCAGACCTAGCATTTCCTGAAATCGTTTGAGCGGGTAAAGAGACCCGGCTTTGAACGACACGGCTAAATGCTGAATAGTGAGAGCGCGCTGTGACGTCAGACGCGCTGTACATGTCACAGAGTCTATGTCTATCCCCAAAAAGGAAATCCTCTGGCTGGGAGACAGAGCGCTCTTGACAGTGTTGATCGTGAGACCCAGGCATTCTAAATGGCTGAGGATCCAGGATCTGTGTGTCGTCAGTAGTTCCTCGGAATGGGCTAAAACTAGCCAGTCGTCGAGGTAGTTCAATACTCGCACTCCCCGCATTCTCAGGGGTGCGAGAGCGGCATCCATGCACCGTGTAAACGTACGGGGCGCTACGGAGAGGCCGAATGGAAGAACCATGTACTGATAAGTCTGCCCCTCGAAGGCGAATCTCAAGAATGGCCTGTGATGGGGTGCTATTTGAATGTGAAAGTAAGCGTCTTTCAGATCCACTGAGAAAAACCAATCCCTCGGGCGAATTTGCGCGAGTATTTGTTTGGTAGTTAACATTTTGAACGATCGCGTCATAAGCGCTTTGTTCAAACGTCTGAGATCTAGGATGGGTCTGAGACCGCCATCCTTTTTTGGTACGAGGAAGTAGCGGCTGTAAAAGCCTGACTCGCGCTGCGCAGGGGGGACAGTTTCTATCGCCCCTTTTGCAAGAAGGTTTATCAGTTCGGCGCGAAGGACGTGTGTCATTTCGCTTTTCACTTTCGTTTCGACCACGGCGCGAAAGCGCGGAACTGGAGCGAGTAACCTCGTTTTATTATATTCAAAACCCAATTTGATATGCCGGGGATGGCCTGCCATTCAGCGGCTCGTGCGGCTATGGGTTGAATGTGCTTCGGGAACTGGCCGCCTGTTATGAGGGGACCAGTAGCTCGAGTATGCTGTGCTTGTGACACTGTGGTGACAGCGCTTATCTGTAGGGTTGCGCACTGAGAAGTGGGCACGCGCGCTACATTTAGAGCACCTCCGGCGCGAGCGGGAAGGTGGGCATGAAAGGAGACCCGAGTGAGTCTTTGTGACACTTGGGGGAGTGTGTATACATGTAGGGGTGCGTACTGTGTAGTGGGCACACTGCCTACATAGAAAAAGCTCTTTTTGTGCTTTATTGAGGTCGCCGTGAAAACGGCGTTTGTGTGCAGGCGTGCGTGCATTGTAACAGGCTCGTTTACTGCAGTATAGACATCTCCAACCGCCTTTAGTGAGGGGATTGGAGGAAGCATGTGAGGTTTCTTGTGTGGTGGTCCGGCCGCAGCGGGACTTAACCACGGTCTTTTCAGCCCGAAGGTCAGGAGGGCTTCGGAGGCTCGGGGTTCAGCACAATCCTGGGCCGAGGTCCCCGTCTCTCTGGGGGTTTGCGGCTCGTAGAGCGAGAGCGTTGCTGGGTTTTGGTCGCTGGGCGAGACTGTAAGTCTGGCTGCGATGGCTTCGAGGTCTGAGGGGGCGGCGCATTTCTACGGCGTCCCGCAGCAGAGCTAGAGCGTTTCGGCAGGAAGTGTCTCATTGCCTGTGACGTTTTCTGAGCCTCAGTGAAGCGTTCAGCGAAACCCTTAACCGACTGGCCAAAGAGGCCGGAAGGCGAGATAGGAGAGTCGAGAAAGGCGGATTTGTCGGCGTCTTTCATCTCCGTGAGCGTGAGCCAGAGGTGTCGCTCTAAAACAGCGAGGCTTGCCATGCTTCGGCCGATCGCTAGTGCTGTGGTCTTTGTCGCACGCAGGGCTAGATCAGTAGCGCTGCGGAGATCTTTAAAGTCATAGGTATCTGGGGCAGACTCGTCCAGGTTACGGAGAAGTCTGGCCTGAAAAACCTGCAGCACAGCCATGGTGTGTAGAGCCGAAACAGCTTGACCAGCGGAGGTGTAAGCTCGGCCAGCGAGAGCTGAGGTGGTGCGGCACGGCTTGGATGGATGCACAGGCTTCGACCGCCATCCAGCGGCTGAGGGCGGGCAGAGGTGTGCAGCAATAGCCTCCTCGAGAGGGGGGAGGCTCTCGTAACCGTGGTCTCGGGCGCCGTCGACAGAGGAGAGCGCTGACGAGACAGAAGTCTTCAAGCGTGCGGAGAATGGGGCTTTCCACGACTTCGTGAGTTCATTGTGAACTTCCGGGAATAAGGGGGCGTTTCTTTGCGGAGGGGCCGAAGGGCGCCCCTGCAGGAACCATTCATCCAGCCTGCTTTTAGCGGGCTCGTCTGGAGGAGACCAGTCGAGCTGAAGGTCGCTGACAGCCCTTGTAAGCACGCGAGTAAGCTCCGCATCGATATCGGCACGTTGTCCGGTGCAGCTGGGTGCTGTAGGGGGGGGGGGGTCCGCAATGGAGCCCGACCATTCCTCACTACTGGACGCGGCGAGAGAAAGGCTGTCGTGTCTGTCCTCTTCCGCCTCAGGCGCTCCGAAGGAGAAGGGGGCGCTGGTGAGCAGGGACTGGCGCTCCTCGTCCACGAAGAGGACAGGCGAAGGAGAGAGAGCGGGCGAGGCACGCGGGGAGTGTTCCGGCGTGAGCTCGCGTGTAGCAGTATGCTCAGGCATTCTCTGATCGCGGCGTTTCTTACGCGGCACTTGAGAGAGAAGAGGCGGAGCGGGTGGAGCATCGTGGCTGGTTTGAGCTAATCGAGCCCACAGGGTCGATATAGCCATGTCGTCGCACTCAGGGCAGCCGCCCTTGAAGAGTGCGCTCTCAGCATGCTCGCGGCCCAGGCAGGAGACACAGATGATGTGGCGGTCCTCGCTGGGCAGAGGGCCTCGGCAGGAAGCGCAGGCCGGAGGCATTTGAAACAACGCCTCGAATTCTGGAGGAAAAAAGTGTGATGCAGCGGCAAACACACTAGCTTTGAAAAGGATATAGTCACGCCGGATGGCGCAGCAGGAAGCGAGTGCTGAAGGCGGCGTCGAGATGAAGCACGAGCCGGCGTCCTCAGATCTGCGTTGCAGCGCTATCCCGCTGAGAGGCTTTTCGACGGCGTGTAGAGGCTTCTCCGGAGAAGACAGCGAAGTGCAGGTGAGATCGCTGAAGGAGATGAAATCTGATCCCTATGGTGAAGCGGTGGCTTATATAGTTCCAGCCACGCCTATTTTGGCGCGCTCTGACATCCAATGGGCGCGAAGCACCCCCATTGGTTCGTTACTCTCCGCCGCCTCACCATAGGTTGCTGCAGTTGCCGCAGCACAGCCAATAAGCGCGCGAGCCGCTTCGCTTGGGTCTGCTGTGCTGCAGCACTGCGTTTTACATTATTTAAAAATTAAGGATAATTTTTGGCTTCATATTCTCGAGAAAAGGGGACCTTTTCCCATAGCGTAAGCTAGCTTACGCAGTACGAGAGTACTCTCGAAAGGGAACTCAGCTTATCGCTGCTATTAATGACACTCAGCAAAAACCAAAAACAGATTAACTGCTAATAAGCGCCATTAGCCAAATATGAAAATGTTTGTTTCCAAGAAGACCCCCATCTGCCATGGTATGAAAAGTATGTTCAAAAAACCAAGACATGGATATAATAAAAATGACCATAATCATTATAATGCTAAAGTGTTCTTACTCTGGGCTCCTGAAACTAAAGGAAACACACAGGAAGTCTTTCAGAGTTCAGATAGTCATTTGCATGCTAAACATTGATTTAATGGACCAATGAAGTATGTCTGCATGTGTCTGAATAAAGGAGGGGTGCTTTTCAACTTTATCTCATGGCCAATTCTTGCATATTTTATAAGGTGGCTAATAGTACAATTTCTGTGACAGGTACATTTAGGGGCGGGGTTAAATGTGGTCCTTCGTACAAATTCCCCACAAATTTACCACCTCGTAAAATACATGTTTTTTTGTTTGTTTGTATTTTTCACAAATCATATGAATTTGTACGAGCGAGGAAGTCTATGGATGCATTTTGTACCCAAAATTCAAACTTGGTTATTCCCAGTTATGCACATACAATCTGCAGCGGATTATTTTTTAAAACTGTTATTTTTTTGTTGGGAAGTCAGGGGTCAAAAGCAATCTTATTAAGTGACAATAGAAGGTGCAGCCAGGCCTTCACTCTCTCTTCATTAACACAGGCCATACAATTCATTAGCAACACGTGCCATGAACCAGCATTACAGCAGACCACCTCAGTCTACTGGTATGATGGCATTTTATTCTGTATCTATGCCAACCAAGTATCCACATATTCAGGATTGGGGAGACCAAATGTAATAAATGAAAAATAGCTGGAAAACACATTTTTACAGAGTACTAATATGTGCCATCATCAATATCTATGATGGTCCGGCACCATGAGAAAAAAAACAGATCAATGGCTTCACATGCAAGAAGCAGGATTAACTGATTTTGTAAATAGAATGTTATACGCAAGTGTGCACATAGACACACAACCAAATTCAGAAATGCAGCCCAGATTGCATTTATGTCTAACCCAAGTGGATTCATAAACAAGACAGAGTGCCTCCAGCCTTTTATTTTATTTTATTTTTTTTTTAATGTTTTATCTTGTTATGTTGTATGTTGCCTAACAAAATTGGAGCTGTAAATTGGTTCTGCAGACCATCTCAGCAAGACACACTTCTCCTAACTGTGTTTGAACTGGGAGGAATTTGCTGCAGTATTGATTTCAAAATATTATATACGTCGAATCTGTAATGGGCTACCAATCAGTATGTTTCACCCAGCAAATTCAGAGCGGTTTTCATTACAGCTGACAATTAATCTGTAATGAACTAAAGCATTTACTCAGGTTTTGTACAAATCTAATAACCACTGCAGATACTGAATAAGGTGATCTAAAACTGGCAAAGTCTTATTTGACACAACCTGCTTTGCTGTGTTACAGGCCACCTTTCGAGGCCAGATTCATTATCCTAAGTAAGAAAATGTCTACATTTGTATAATTAGCCTAATTATGTTCCAGCAGAATAAAAAAAGGACAATAATAATGTGTAGAATGTGCCAAGAGTAAACACCTACGCCTTTGACTGTAATGACATCTCAAATGAAGAAGAAAGAAAGAAAGGAAAAAGAAAAACAGCAGCTCTGACCTTTAGACCAGGACAACAGAAAAAGAACAGGCATGGGGATGACAGGAGACCATTGTATTTCTTTTATGTGTTTATGTTTTTAAATAAGCACTTTCTCTGTGTATAAGGTCACAGCTCCATTGACTTTTGGCAGGCAACGAAAGCTTATGCAGCTTAAATCCTCCATTCTAATAAGTTTATTTCTCCCTCATTTAGAAGTTTTATACCGAATCTATTGATATATCTGTCTCTGACTGTCTTGCCAACATTCAAAGATAGTTTTGATAAGTTAATGTCTATACTATAATAGGGGTGTAATGGTACGCAAAAATCATGGTTCGGTACGTACCTCGGTTTTAATGTCACGGTTCGGTTCATTTTCGGTACAGTAAGGGAAAGAAATGCAAACATTAAACTGCAGGTTGTTTATTAATATAAACTTTTTTTTAACAATTTGTTTACACTTTTTTTAAAAATACTTTTTAATAAAATATATATATATATAATAAAAAAGAATAAGAAATAAAATGCTTCAAAGTTCTCTACTAAATAAAATACTCTCAGTCTCAAACCAATATCATATAATAAAATATAATGAAAAATATAAATAAATAACTATGATTACAGTGCAGCATTACCAATTCCAGCTTGTAGGCCTGCTCATATTTAAAAAATATATATTACTTTTCTAAAGTGTAAAGTGCAGCATCAACAGTTTCAGTTTTTAGACCTGCTCAGATTTCGTTATTGGCCCAATCGGAATTAAGAGCAAAGGTCTGTTTAAATACAGATGGGAGCTGCGTTTGAATTACAATCGTTTTTTTTTCCTAGTTGTAGTGATGTTCACACTCGCGTGATGCCTTTTGAAAACCTTAGGCCGGTGAAACACTGGCATATTGCACCTGTCAAACATAGTCTATTTTGCCGTCAATACTGTTGATGGTGTCCTTTATCAGTAGGCTTTATATTTATGCTCAACATGAAGTATAGATATTGTTGTCGTGAAGACAAGATCCTGGTCTGTCGGCGGCCTCCCTTTATGTCACTTACAGTAGCAGCAGCGTGCTAGCAGCGCGCTAGCGCCGCGTCAGACACGATTCTGGTGTGTAAAGACACAGAAAACGCGAAGCAGCCGTCACGCAACTGACATGCAGCAGAAAGGCCACGCTCACGCCACGCAGCCAGTGTGTCACCGGCCTTAGAATCAGCTGCAGAGCGGGATTTGCGCTGAACGCGGAGACTTCCACCACTTAATATGTTCGTTTAGAAACACGAAAATGTATATGTTCCGCACACAAAATATTGCATTCGGTCATTCGGTACACACGTGCACCGGACCGAAAGCCCTGTACCGAAACGGTCCGGTACCAATACACGTACCGTTACACCCCTATACTATAACATTCTACATCAAATTTTAACTTTAGATATACACCCTGTTTGCTGGATCAATTCAAACTGAATTCAAACTGAATTTTAATTTAAGAAGCCATTCTTAATTTGATTCTGAACAGGAGGACAATTCTGATGTAAACACACTTTGACAAAGGATGTGAACTTGAAATTCCCTGCCAAATTTGGTAAATTTTAAACCTAAAAAGTATTCTGTAGTGCACCTTAGCATAACTATAGATTGTTTGTAATTATCAAGCCATTTGTAACATTAATATAGAATGTGCAGTCACAGGAGGCAGAGAACACTAAATAAAAGTATAACAATTTATTTAAAAGCTGTTGCTACGTGCATGCAGCTGGTTTTGTTATATATGTGATGATAACATGTGAAAGGGTAGAAAAGTAAATTAATGAATAAATAATGACATATTAAGGCACTTACCTGATTTGTGATTGCAGGAAGGGAACAGCCCATAGAAAAAGAGAAAGAGAGAGAAAAGAATTATTCAAATTGATGGCAACACATTTCACAGAGCACCAAAATCCTATGCAAGCAAGATGACTGTGCATCAGTGCCAATCAACAGAAATGGCAATAACAGCTCTTATGGGTAAACACACTCATACATCCATTACACACTCTGCGAGAGTGGTTTGTGTATCCCTGACCAATCGGATGAGAAGTCAGATATCACTGTCCCGACCTCACGCAGACAAATCGATATAATCATCTGCCCAAACTCATCTGGATTCAGCACACGGTGAAGTGTGAGCTGTGTTTGTCTGAACTGGAAGCGAATAGGCCTCTGTTTGTTAGATTTTGACTCACATTACCAGTGAGTGTGCTGAAGAATCAGTCTCCTGTTAAATTGTGAAAAGGTGAAAAGATGCCACCTCTCCCTCTCTCTGGCTTCCCCTCCGTCTCATATTTTCATGTGCCACATTGTGTGATGGCCATCATTAAACATACCATGCCAAAACCCCCAAGATAACTGGTGGGCATACAGTAGTAACATGATTAGCGCATGTGTTCGCTTCCTGTATGCGCTGAATGATGAACCCATGGCCTCCTCACTAATGGGCGTTTTAATCCACAGCTTGAGCAATGAGTGTTTATAGGCTCCTAGAGGGCCCTCATTCCACATTAATATTTATCCACTGCTTTTAGCCATTTTGTTCCTGCTTAGCATAAGCATCCGGGCTTGAAATATATCACCTCAGAAAACGCTCTCCTTTTCTCCTCCTTCTTCAACTTCATTTTCTCTCTACGGCTAATTTTGTGTGTCTGCTGCTGGGTGAGTAATGGCCATTGTTTCTGTGCAGAAGGGAGCCGTTCACCTTGAGTGGGTACCATGTGTGAGTCCAGGTCTTTCCTTTGTCTGCTTCCTACACACCTAACCCGGGCGGCTTCATTTGCACCTTGTTTTCTTTCTTTTTTGTGTTCATACTTCAAAGTTGGAACTAAATAAGCTCTGCCCTCTTCAAAACATACTAAAGATAGGAGGTCATAAGGGCCTTGGAGCTGTTGCAGCTGTACAAATGTAAAAAAAGAGAGAGAGAGATTTATTTGAGGATCAGCCTGGAAAATAATTTTGTAGATTTGAAGGGTCACATTTTACATTGCAGTACATTTATTAAGTGTACCGTGGCAAATCTAAAGCTTGCCCTTTTATGCACTGATGATGCTTTATAAATGTTATTTTGTATGTATGGTCTCAGCATAAGCTCTTCCCTTAGGAGGCACTGCACCACAAACAGACAGATCTGAGCCACTTTACCTGAGTGCCACTCTAGGACAAAATCAAAAGGTACAAACTCTTTGAACACCATTTTAACAGTCTACATTTCCAAATGAACAGAACTTTGACAAAAGAACATTTTCATTCCATCTCCATGTTTTTGCCTTTACTTGCTTTCAGATTTCTCTGAAGTAAACAATCCTAAATTGCAGAGGAAATGGGGGCGAGAAAACCTGACGTCTCTCTCTCCATTCATTACTGAAATTTTCATTAGATTACAAACTGCTTCAGATCTGATACCTGTACTTTCAAGGCCTTCGTCCACAAATTATGTGGAAGATGCTAGGGATATTTAACAAGGTGGTAGACAAACACACACACACACTCACAGACAATCTTATTGGTCAAATGAATGCAGAGTCTAGGCAGATTTGCTTCGGGTCATAAACCTCAGTATACAATGCCAATTAAGGTTGTGGTTACTCAGAGACAGAAAGAGAGAGAGAGAGAGAGAGAGTTTACAGCCCTAATGAAGCAGGGATAAGAGGGGATGTTTGCCATCAGGAGGTTAATTACCTCAGCACACAAGTTTCTTTCATAAGTCACGCTTCTGAGGATGCTTGAATCCATAATTCTGTATTTCTCATAGCCTCTATTAGGTTTTTGGTAATTTCATGTTTCTATGGTTTCTTATCATTCTGAACCTATCCTCAGGTGTGAGTTAATACAGGATGAACTTCCCTCGTTGATTCTGAAGGTCTGCGTACAGGAATTACAAAGTTAACTAAAGTTTATGTGTGTGAGAGCCTTTACAGTCTCTCTCAGCATGAGCCGAATTTCTAACCCAATCCCTTCCTTATCTTGAAGACACACTTGGGTAAAAAAGGAGAGCACATCAGCAACTGGCAGAGTCATGGGTCAGAAGTTATTGGCGGCTGCTTTAAAAAGAGCATAGAAGCTTAGACAAAGACCCTGCTCTGTCATCTATCCAGAGTTTGAGGTTGGAATTGACTGGCCCTAGGTCAAACCTTCTCAGGTGTAAGTGTGTGCACTGAGAGCTAAAAAAGTAAGGGGAGCCGACCGTAACCTCCAGAATAAAATATCAGACCCCAGAAATAGGAACTGACCCCAAACTTTCCCCTCACACAAGAGGTCTTAGTCTAACAAATAGATGCAGAAGACAACGCCAGACCAAGAGCTACCGTATTTAACACTTGTTCCATCAGAGAGATTTAGTGTTACAGAAATGTAAAAATGGAAAATGTCACTGTGTATTTTAAGGCATAGTTAACCCAAAACTGAACACTTGCTGCTAATTTAGTCACCTTCAGGATGTACATAATTTTTTCATTAATTTTACTATATTTCATTTCACTTTTTTAAACTAAACTTGTGAAACATAGCCAAGAGGGTTACATTTTATTGGCAGAAGAAAGCATCATCAAATTCCAAATACTATTATTCCATTCTTAAAAAGCAGT
Organism: Carassius carassius; assembly: GCF_963082965.1. Classification (NCBI taxonomy): domain Eukaryota; kingdom Metazoa; phylum Chordata; class Actinopteri; order Cypriniformes; family Cyprinidae; genus Carassius; species Carassius carassius. The sequence continues at coordinate 30,425,858 of NC_081760.1, forward strand.
GAACATATGAGTTTTCCTCAGGCTCCGCCTTTCTTATTTACATATGATAAGATCCACCCACAGGCTGCCAGCCCCCTAAACACACACAACGGGAGTCGCAAGGCACCACTGGCAAACAAACAGCATGGACTCCCTTGAAGTCTCCTGACTATCATCTGGCATTACACACGCTCATATTTAAGCATGTATTTATTATTATTTATCCCATACCAACAAAAAGCAACAATGGCCCCAGTAAATGGTAAAAAAGGTCTCTCTCTCTCTCTCTCTCTCTCTATCTCTCTCATATCTTACAGTCCCTCATAACAATTCATGAGGAATTCTGTGATGTTGGCAAGCATATGCAAGCAGCCACATACGTGCAAACTTGAATGTTGTGATCCAAACGGAATAGTTTTACAGATCTTTTCATTCTGATGTAAGTGCTCACAAGTATGAGGTACATGACATGAGCACTACAAGGATGTGTATTCATCTGTAGATTTGAAGATCTAGTTCAGAGCGTGTAATGAATAGAACACAATTATTTTTGAATCACCTTGCAAAATATGACAACGCACTGTAAATTTATTTTTGCCAAAGAGCAGAAGCGGTCTTGAATGTCGTCCTTGTAAATACCAGTGCAGTCGTGCAGGAACTGACTCAAACAGACAAGCGGTCGCGAGCATCATCCTTCTAATTAGGATAAGCAGCACGTCAAATGACATTCCGCGAGCAACCGTGGTATTTACATAAAAGCGAATTGTTGCTTTTGAACTTCGTGGCTTGGGCTTGTTAAAGAAGGCGTCATTAAAGATGTGTCAAACAATAATCTGTAGCTCATGCTGACAAGAGCAAAGAGCAGGCCACGGTGAATTTCAGGGAAAGCTGCGTAAGGTCAATGTGATGTATATTTCCTTGGCACACACAAACAGAGATGGGCCACAGCTGCAATCTCTCTGTGTCTTAAAATGAAGTCTATATCTGAGAGGCGATGAGAGGGTGAGAGATGTGAAGAGACGGAGAGAAAGAGGAAGACAGAAGAATGAGACAGAGATACGGCTGCATTGCTCTCTGCTGCACTTGCTTTGTTTTGGTGTTATTGAGCCTGTGACAAGTGTGAACTGCTCCCTATCAGACCCTGCCAATCTCAGGAGATGCCACTCAGCCAGACAGCCAATACAAGAGGAAATGATATCAGCCAGACTGAGAATCAGCTTTCTTTAACTCTCTAACTTTCTTTATTTTCCCCCCGTTTGTTCATACTGTTATTTCATTTGTTTGCTCATTATCTCATGTTTGTTTGTTGTCTTTAATTCATTGTTGTCTCTTCTCTCCTTGCTTTTATCATGTTTAATCATCATTTTTTTTATTCCATTAGTTATTTTATTGTTCATTCCTTATTTGTTCCCAACAAATGAAAGTTTATCTCTTTTTATTTTTTTTCTTGTTTTTTTATCCTTTTGATCTCTCGTTTATAGATTTCTTTTTTTCTGTCATTCACTGTTTTAATCATTTATTTATTTTCAAAACTCAATTTGTTAATTTTGTTAATTTGTTGGCTTTTTTAATTTGTTAGTAGTCCTTTAATTTTTCTTTCGTTCTAACTCACTTTTGTGCACTCACTCTTTCTTGTTTTGCTATTATTTTTATTCTGTAGATATTTGTTAGTTGTTCTTTCTTTTTCTTTGTTTATTTGTTTATTGTTTATTTCCCTCTGTTATTCAGTTTTTCATTCTTTGTGTAGTTTGTACAGTCTTTCTTTCTGTGATTTATTTATTTCTGTCATTTTTTAGTTGGTTCGATCATTCTGTTTATCCTTTCTTTCTGTCATTCTTTCTTTTGATGTGTTTGTTCAATCTGTCGTTCCTTATTTCTTTTTGTCATTTGTTCTTTCTTTGTCATTCTTGTTCAATCATTTCTTTATTTGTCATTTTTCAATCAATTCTGATGTTGTTTATACTTTCTGTTGGTCTCTGTCTTTTCTTCTGTCAGTTCTTTCTTTCTTTCTTTCTTTCTTTCTTTCTTTCTTTCTTTCTTTCTTTCTTTCTTTCTTTCTTGTGGGTCTCTGGTTTCCCTGAGAGCTATGGAAGAAATGACTGAAATACCAGGCTGTAAAAAAAAAAAAAAAAAAAGTTATTTGGAGTGATACTCGGTACAGACTTTACTGTGGCCTAGTTTCACACCCTTTCCTTTTGGGAAGATTGGTTGAGTCTCTTTGAGCTCTTTTGGAGCCCATATCTGCCCCTAATAAAGGTCAGACCACCTCAAAGCTGCTGGGCTCCCTTATGGGGTCATTACAGGCAGGTCAGAGTGTGTGAGTATGATATTTCTCCAAATTGCACAATCACTTGAGTGAAAGTCATTCAGTACAACACACACCTGCTTCCAGTTTAGACTGCACTGGGTCTAAACACAACAACCACACTAGTTACACACACACACACACGTTTGTTTTTGTGAAAAGTGGGGATATCACATAGGCGTAATGGTTTTTATACTGTAGAAACTTTATGTTCTATGGCCCTACACCAACCCTACCCCTAACCCTAACCCTCACAAGAAAACATTGTGCAATTTTACTTTCTCAAAAAAACTCATTCTGTATGATTTATAAGTGTTTTGAAAAATGGGGACATGGGTTATGTCCTCATAAGTCACCCTCTCCTTGTAATACCTGTGTCATACCCATGTCATTATACAGTTGGGTCCTGATATGTCACAAAAACATGCACACACACACACACCCACACACACACACACACACTTAATTGACACAGAATAGCATGCACAAAACACAAACTGCATGTTTGCTGTACACTTTGACATTCTGATTGACCACTATCATGTGTTTGATGTTACATTAAAAGACAGTTTTAAATTCTAGAAGACAGTCATTGATCTGTAACCTAGAACCATGCAAATGTCCACAGCATTCTGGGTAAATTGATGAAACACACCTCTTAACCCATGCAGAATATTTAAAGCAATTGATCAACACTGAATATCAAAAACTGAAATGAAATGCATTCGGCATTAACTACAGATGGTGTGTTTCACACCACAAAATCTAGTGATAAATAAAATGACTGGATCATTTATAATGAGCTATGATGAATAGCGTATGAATATATGGTATAATATATCGAGTCAAAGCAAGAAACCCGACACACAGTGGCCCTGAAAGTATTTGGACATTGATGCCACACTTAATATATGTGAATGTCACTGTATTAGATGAAATATGAAACCAAGTGGGCTTTATTAAAAACAACAACAAACCATGAACCATCAACTTCATAAATGAATATAAAACAATAGCCTAAATATACAGTTTAAAATTAAACTGTTTAATTGTGGAATAAATACAAATAAATAAATAAATAAATAAAAAAGGTTATTCATTTTTTTAATTAAAAATATAAAGACATAGAGAGAGAGCTAAAATCAATAAATAACAGATAAAATAAACAGAGATTTAAGAAAAATCAATGAAAAATATATCCCAGCATGAAAAGACCAGAACAAAAACTGATTTATAAAAAGGTACAGGTTTGTAATGACTTATCAGTCAGGGCCAGAAGAGTCTATTATCCCCAGACTCTATATCAAGTGTCTTTTCATTTTCTGCAACACATGGTGTATCAGAGTCCATGGCCTCCACGGCCCAGGTTTCATTTCAAGGTTAATAAACCTTTACCAGACAGACGCTGGTGTTTCAATGTGATTCTGGCACACTGGTGTAGTCAAGGTTGGGTGAAAAATATCTCAAAACAAGAGTGCAAGTTTCATCAAATGAGAGTTCTTCAGAAAAGTTTAACCACATCAACTCTGGGGACCCACCGGTGGGTCCAATATTGCATATGCCTAATTCTCAAAAAATCAAAATAACAGCTGAAGTGGTTAAGGGTAAAAGATAAGTACACCATTTGAGTTTGACTTAAATGATTCTGGTTCAATCGAGTGAGTCATTTTCTTTGCCTGCCTGCCAAGTGTAATATCTACCTGTGGATGAACAAGGTAGAACACGTGACAGCAATATAGTGTGGGTATGCACTCAACTGCCAAGTGCAGACTCGATTGATTTGTCTGTATTTGTTTTTCTCTCTGTGGAGTAACAGCGCACATCAGTGTTTCTCGCTTCATCTCTGGTGTATTACAGCGGCGCTGCAGGCCATTAACATGACAACAGTTGAGAAAAACGCAGCCAGAGTTGGTGAGGTTTACACATACAGCTTGGATTTCCAACGTGTCTGGTTTCTGAAAGTTACAGTGAGAGCAAATTAATTCAACTGTGCACCACCATCTGACACGAGGGAGCTAATCAACTGAGTCAAGCTGTGTGGAGCCAGCAGAGCGGGAAAGTCTGCAGTGTGAACTGTGCTGCATGCAGCTCTTCAGATTTTTCTGCAGTTTAAAAATGCTGCAGAACTTTACGTTCCCATGACCACCATGGAAAAACAATGTGAAGGTATGGAATACCACTTCGGAATGCTTACTGTATAACATTTACTATTTTACTTAACAATATGTGAATTCACACACTACTGTGATTTCACTAGTATGCTAGTGAAAAAGGACACTCTTGCATAAGAAAACATAATCACTAATCTAAATCGCTTCTTAAATTGTACTTGTTTCTATCACGTTTTAGAAAATCAACATTAAAATGTCATGATATTTTCAGGTTTTCCACAATAGTAGTAAAGGAACAATTCCTGATTATGTGGCACGTCATATTCAAGGTCTGCTGTATAATAGGGCTGGGTATCGAGTTCAATACTTTTAAGGCACCGACCAAATTGCCTCGATGCCATCGAGTATCGAAAAATGTCTTGTCACTAGGTACCAAATTTCGATACCCAAGGAGTTAATCTCATCAAAGTCAGTGAGCCAGTAAGCATGCAGCATGCTTTATGTGCCTAAATCAGTGATTGGCACTACATAAGACAATTGATAAAATTTATACTAAACTCACTTTAAACCACCATTGAGTGACTGTAATAACTTATGATTGCGATCTAATGATGGTTTTTGTCATGTAATGTTGCAGAAGTATGTCATTTGTTGCCTTTTATATCAAGCTAATCGCTACACCTGCTTAGCATTTATCATGTAAACACACTGTATTGTTATTAAAATAGGCATAATCTCATGAAAATCACATACAAATCATATACTGTTGTAATCCCGAGTTTATGAGCTTCACACTTCATCCCTGTATATTTTATTTTATTTTATTTTTTCTGAAAGTGTAAAACATGTTCGTATAAGTGAGGATAGTTGGTTTTCACAAATATAAACACACACACACACACAAAATTCCATCTCCTCACCCTCTACAAATCCATCATTTTAGCCTGCGCCTGAAGGTCACTGTGGGGGAATCGATAAGTCTTGCTATGTGAGTAGCCCCCTATCAAAGCTACTGTTAGCTTTTTGTTTGTTTGTTTGTTTATATGTTTAGGCCCACTATCCATATCTCCAGGATACCTGGAAACTTATAAACCTACCATTAGACTTCAGTACTAATTATTTCTTCTTTTTTGGCAGTACCCTGCTTGGACTCGGTGACCAAAACATTTGTGGTCCTGTCAGACTTGGGTGTGTATATGTATAGCGACATTATGGGCAATACAAAAAATAAAATAAAATTGCTCAGCTGATTTAATATTCTGTAGTATCTAAAGGCCAAGGGGGAAAATGTAAGACATGAACATAAAAACAAGAACAATAATAGCCAATAATGCAAAACTTGAGAAGTGAAATAAATGTCTCTAAAACCAATAAAGTGCTTCAGCACCATGGACAGCTACAGTGTTTTAATTTTCTTTTCTTTTTTCACCTCACTAACCTGCACCTGACGATGGTGCAGTCATACATATTGCCAAATGTTTATTTAAAACTTTCATTTGCCATACATTTTGGACCCTGGCTGCAACAGTGCTATTGTAAATGTACCTCCACAAAGTCATTAATACACATGGGTGGTCAACATTTATCCATATGTCCACAGATGCCAATTTAAATATCTGCATATTTCTCTTCAACATGATTGGCACCTTTTTGAATCACTGTATATTCTCTTGATCCAGCAGCAATCTAAAACCCAGCTCTCAGCATTATAAAGAGCCAATACTGTGCTGCAGCCAATGGGACAGAGCCAAAGACACAGGAAGTGGCATGATCCACAAAAAAAAAGTAAGTGGAACAGATTTTCACTGTACCACAGTATTAATTGTTTGACCCTGATCGACAGGATTAACAGCATGGGTAGTTGGCTACAACCATGCCAGTTTAGAGCTTCAAACAAAGACCACACTAGATAATGACCACTCGCTGCAGCCAACAAGATGATAGAGCTCTCAGCTACCAAATGACTGATCCTATACAGAGGACATACAGACCACTGGCACCAACACAGTTGGATGACATCAGTTCACTTATATCCACTGGCACAAACTGTGATGTTTGATAACAGCGTCTAGTTTTTTAATGGATTGCCAAACTTGATAACTGATGCCCGTTTGTTCATGAAAAATGAATGAAAAATAAATGTTAAAAAATACAGATAATAATCATTCATAGTTGTTCAAATACAGAGATTATTTGTGCTGTCACAAGACTTCCTTGCTGTTTCTTCCTTAAATTTAATCCACTTGGCTCATTCAGAGAGCATATAAATTAAACTCCATTCTGTGTTTTCACTACTCAAGATCCCCGTAACAGAGAAAGGTAAACAAAGCATCTTGGCATCTCTGATGATCAGGTTGGTCTGAGTGAGTGCCCACATACTGTGACCAAACAAGCTGCTATTCAAGTGAAAGTACATCATTTGTCTGCATGCTTCTTTTAAAGGCATCATGTAGTCTTTGTTGCAGCATTGAATTACAGTTACACTTACGCTATGCTGTTATAACGCTAACAGTTATCTGACATTTTAGCTAGGCTAGCTGGCTATATAACATCAATCAATCAGTGGTAGCAGCTCTATGAATTTTGATCATTGAGAGAAGCTAGTTTTGTACCAGTGCTGTGTTGATATTAAAGCAAAGGTGCTACTGTATGGTTATCCTCACTGACTAGCAACACTGAAACCCATTATAGAATGATAGAAGATAACAGATGATAGAAAAAAGTTGCTTTGATAAATTTTGGGAAGCCGTTTTAGGCTTTAACAGCAATTGAATAATTATATATATATAAATTTACATTTATATTTATATTATTATTATTATTTTTATTTTTTATTTTTTTGCTTCCGATGACTTTGAATTTGGGGCTGTATCATAAAATAGACATGCTCAATGCTCAGTGTAAATCAGGTCTAAACAAATAAAATGAAATTAAAATTTTAAAGTACATTAATTGATGTATTTTCCCCCTCAGAATCAGGTTAATTTCTGTCTCACTATCATAGTTTTGTATTTGAGTTTGTGAATGAACTATTCTATCAAAAGCTGGCAGACCACAGATCTAACAGCACAGTGGTAACAGAGAACAAGTGACTGCCACAAACGTCTCATGAGACATGTGGGCCAGCACTTTGCACTCTCTGAGTCACATCCCAATTCCCACCTCTCAGCTACATCTTTCATGATATGCATCTGTCTGTACCTTCAAAATGTTCATTTATTTGATTTTTTTCAATGGAGTCAGCACAAACTGAGGTCAGATTACATACAGCACACACTACTGCCAATTATTTACTCTTGACCTATTACCTGTGTTGACTGAAGGATAATAACATAAACTGACCTCTGAACACATTTGACATGACCTGCTGACATGCTGAAACCTCAGCATTCCTTCACTGATCATAGATTATTTTGATGGATGGATGTGCTGCTCACACAATTTCTTTCATCTGAACGTCCTGTAATACAACAGAATAAATGGCTTAATAAAATATCTGAACAAAATTATATTATATTATATTATATTATATTATATTATATTATATTATATTATATTATATTATATTATATTATATTATATTACGTTATATTATATTATATTATATTATATTATATTACATTATATTATATTATATTATATTATATTATATTATATTATATTATATTATATTATATTATATTATATTATATTATATTATATTATATTATATTATATTATATTATATTATATTATATATTCTCTTATTTTAGGGTTAAAATTATAAACTTTTTAAAATGATTAATAGTGCTTTTGCAAATGTACAGGCATTGTTTTTCTAAAAGTGATTACTAATTGATTGAATGTATTTGACAACTGGGGATCTCAGGCAAATTGAATTTGAGTCAACCGCAGATTCAATACCATTGTCAGGATAGCATAATATACTAATAAGGCTCTTGCTAATTTAGCAATTTACCTCTAATGAAAACCTAATCAGTAACAGAGGCAGAGCATCGTTATCAATAACAAAGTTATCCTAAAGGGACACTTCAGGTCAATGTTTGTGGCAAAATGCAGTGCTAAACAATTTGAGGAGGGAAAGAAAGAAAGAAAGAAAGAAAGAAAGAAAGAAAGAAAGAAAGAAAGAAAGAAAGAAAGAAAGAATGAATGAAAGAAAGAAAATAAAACTTTAGGCTTTTGTACCTTTGCAGGCACGAGGCTATGCTTAGCTATATTTAGAAGACGACGCAAAGTGTGTTGAATGCAATTCCCCCCGTTTACACATTTTCTATCTCCAGCTTTACTTTTGTGTCTTATCCGCCCGTCCCTGAGAAACCTATTACTGGCCTTCCCTTAGATGCCTGCAGCAAACAATAGCAGAATGTATTCAGTTCAAGTCATGTGAATTTGAGTGAGCTTGAGAAACCAAGAAGAGGTTTTAGCATAAGACTGCAAATTCTGAGAAATACTTAGCACTGCAAAGCATTCCTCAGCTAATGGCCATCAGCACATTCTTTGCAGCACAATTTTATGTACCACCTTTTATTACACCTCAATGTTTAATGGATAATGTCATATACCTCTCCTTCCAACAGCTGTTTCTAAAGTGTGTTTTAACAATGATGTCACTAACAGCAAAATGTTTATAAAATGTTTGAGACCTAGATCTAGCCAGCTGTTTGCAATAATCATAAATTGCTTGATACATTTAACTGTGCCAATACCCACAGTTTCTATCTTCTGGCCTATCTCTCTTATATGTATTTGGAAGCTTATTCCAAATGACATTTACGTTTATTTAAGTGCAAGTCAAAGATGTGGTAAACAGACACCATTTTAATTTTTATTTTAATTATCATCATCAACATCATTAATTTCATACAAAATATGTATTAATTCATTAATTCATTCATTCACAGAGTACATCTGACTGAAAACTCAAGTCATTATGGTATCTTGTTTTATATAGAGATGTCATTTATTTATTTGTTTGTTTACATTCATTCAATCATTCATTCATTCATTGCCTTTACTTCCTTTTAAATTATAGGATAAAATACAACCAGGGAATGTTCATTAGATTCACCCAGAATGATTCCATCAATCTTCCATTCCCCAAGATAAGCTGCTCTTATCTTCTCATGACCCTGGCACACATTTCACCTTGATGATAGGAGCAGATACCGTAACGTTTCCGTCAGGATGTTAGCTGGCGGCGCTGATGCACCCTGGGAGATGATGTACAATGTACCAAAGCCTGTGCTTCTTGGCTTCTGACGGCGGATGACGAAGAGCCCGAGGTGCTACACGCTAATGTGTGCTAGTAATTGCTAACGAGGGAGATCGGGCCGTGATTTATTTTCCAGTAATGAGCATCCATCCTAGCTATCTGCTCCTTACATTTAACTTGAATTTCATCACCTTGAACACAAACCTTCTTTCCCCATCTTCTCTCGCTCAGTCCTGTCTCTATGATTTAACAATCAAACACAGAGTTTGTAAAGTGGCTGCCACAAGGATTCCGTGAAGGGAGGCAGGGAGGGAAGGAAGAAAAAAATCCAAATTGTACTTTGACAAAAAAAAAAAAAAACTTTAATAAAATCCCTGGAGCCCTTGTTCAGTAGTGCGTCTGAGTCCACTGTTAGTGTGATATTTGTTTGCTAATCTCTGCCAGTGAGCTTTCAGAGGTACATGTGAAGACAAATTACAGGATCCGCTCATGTTTAGAGACTCGTTCCACTAATGTTCGTGACCCTCAATTCGACTACAAAAACACAAGGCCATTATTCCCAGATGTACCACACCCCCTTCAAGAACACAACTTAAGAGGACATCTAATAAATACCTCTAAAATCAAATGTTTTTCCAGCAAGCGGCAGTTGTCGTGGTTGTGTTTGAATAAAGGTCACATTTATTAATAGACAATTGTTCAACTCAATGTGAGTTACTCATCCTGCTCTAAGCAAGATGACTGAATTCTGTTATTAATTTTGAGCAAATAAAGAATGAAAAAAAGAGAGAAAGGAGAGAAAGCATGCTTCATTTCCCAGTTGTCTGGATGTATTGCTTAATAGCACTAATGAAGCTAACATGGTAATTAATGCAATCAGGCACAGGGGTTTTAGAGTCGCCCCTCCCTGCCACTTTCGGAACAATAGCACATAATGGGAGCCATTTTACTTGCTTGTCTTATTCTGGCATGAACATGTGCAGATGGGAAATGCAGAGTCGTAGAGGGAGGACAGGAAGTGATATTTCAGGTTAGGGCTTCTGAAATTGGTTAGCCGAGGATAGCTGAGCATCCCATGACACAGCACCAGGTGTCTGCCAAATGATCGCTCTTACACTAATTACTCCTAGCACTGGCGAGACCATTGAGAAGAACGTTTCAAAAATTCTCGGGTGAGGCATCAGTTGAGAAATGGATTTACGTAATTTCTGTTAAATGACAATCACAGTGACTCATCTCATGATCAAAAACTGTACACAAGATATTGTGTTGTGTGTGGTGCCTCTTTTAGTTTTTAATAAAATGGTTGGGCCAGCTAATAAGCATGTGTCTACAGCACAAAAATGCTACAAAATATTCATCAAGCGATGAAAAAAAAAAAAAAACAGACAAAAATGTTTAATAGTCGTTAAATCTATATTTACTCAACTTGGGAGATGTGACTGATGCAGAATTAGACTAGGGACTTATATTAAGTACATAAGGTCGATTTTAATTTTATTCATTGTCTAAATGCCGGGATTCTCATTAATGTGCCCTACCTGATGATTTATGATTAGAAAACCCAAACCATGTCACTTTTTCTAATCCTCCTTCCCAATGCTCTCTTGATATTCTTCCTCTCAGTTCACTCCACACAGAGATAATCAAATAAGAAATTTGCACATTACAGTTGCCAAGTTGAGTGTAATGGTGCATAAAGCGGCAAAGGCCACTTTCTGTTTAGATAGCACATATGCGCTTAAGCCCTCTGCACTGTCACACACAGTGAATGCTGATATAAAACACAGACAATTAAACAGCAAAGCATAGGGCCATCGATCGGTCACTGTAGAAGCTTCTTTGGATTCATTAGTGCTTCTTAAAAGACAATTACCCCTGCAGTAGCCCTCCTATGGCATAGATTAGGGCCACAGTAAATGGTCATGATCCCTTTATGATAAAGGTTTGAGTCTGGGAACCAAGTCTATTGGTGCTTTAATGAGATGACCATGCTTACAATTACGTAATTCAGCCCAAACCACTTTACATAAAGATTTAATAAAAAATGTTGTAAATAAATATAGCCTTCTGGTGACATTCTTATATATTTTTTTTCCATTACCATAAACCTTCCACCAAAATAAATAAATGCATGCATAATACATAAATAAATACATAGAGTGTGTGGTTTTCCATTTTGTCTATTTAAATATGAACTACACGGACACCTATATCACAGGAACTGTCAAGCTACAATATGTATTTTTAAAACTGCACCTCCAGTGCCCTTTTTTTTCTGTTCCATTCACAAATTCACAATTTAGTTCTACGACCCATAATGCCCTGATTTTAGCACTATGCATTGGGACTTGGCTCTTCAAGTTCATGTTTTGCCTAGTGTAACGATTTACAATAGCAAGGAAGTCAGCGTCTCATCTGAGAGAGAACTTTTAAGAAGTACTTTGCTTCCAGAAGCATTCTGCCTTTTGCTCCACTGGCTCAAAGATGAGCATGATTTCAAGTGGAAAAAGACAAAGATATGGGGCTGCTGCACTGTTTACAGTGGGTATTAGGGCGTAAAAGAAGCTAAAGAATTAGGCAGAAGGGGATGAGTGGATGGGGATCTATTCATTTTTCAAGGTGTTTTAACTTCTACGGGTGAACAATCGAAAAAGAGTGGGAGAACGCAGCACAAGCCAACCGAGGCTTTTTATTCCATGCATACCTGTCGAACAGCTGGGGATAACATTAATATTTATAGAAACCAAAGACCAGGGAGGATTTACCATACTTTTAAAATCCATTCCCCACACTTAATGCCCTTATCAGGCTCCCACTTCCCTCTTTCTTTCAGAAGCCTTTATATCAGTTACTTACTGCTGTACCGAACCGAAAGGTTTGGAGGCTGGTAGCTGAAGGAGAACAAGGGAGCAAACAGATACCCTCCTTTTCATGTTGCTTTTCAAGAGAAAAGAATATTGTGCGGGGAATCAAACACAGGTCAATTCCAAGTTGTTCAAAAGAGTCCACTGCAGTACTGCAGGCGGGCCGTCAATTATTGATTTATCTCGAACTATTAAAATATATCTACACACATATTATATACTTCAACCACAACTAAAATTTAGAAAATCTAAACCGATTTCAATTCCCCACTTTTTAAGAACATTGCTGTCTTTTACTGCATATGATAATTCATACTAAGTAGAATTGACATGACATTCATTACAAGATGATTAGTTGAAATAGCAAAAAAATTTAAAAAAATAAATAAAAAAATACAAAAAAAACCCTGTTATGTATTTTGTCATCGAGGATTTCTTAAACAGTCTCGTTCTCATGAACAAAATTTTGTGTATGGTCTTGTCTTGTCACATCTCTGGTCAAAGTACATAATAATAAGAATAATAATAATAATACTTTGTTATTATGTATTGCTATTTTCATAGTTTACTTGACAGTTACTACTGGAAATGCAAATCTGTATCAGTAATAATACTCTAAGCTTTTGTTCTGTTTCACATTTGCAATGCTCTGTTGACCACAACAGATGCTACTGGATATTTCACAAGGTATTCCTGTGATGATCAAAAATGCATTCAGTGAACATGCAAATAACAACCATAACACCATGTGATCAATTAAAAGAGCAGTGACACAGTCATGCTTTCCATAAATAAATGCCAGACACAGGGAGAAGGAAGCATAGAGAGGGGAGGAGAAGATATATAAATTGCAATCTGCATGCCGTTGCCAGTATTGATGTAGTTTGTCAAACAGGCTGGCTAGTTGAACAGTGCTGAAAAGTAATTGACTTCAGTCCTGCCGCAGTCAGTAGAGTAATAATGAAATGCAGTCCACCAATTGACACAGTTACCTTTCCAGTTCAACTCGCTGCACACCTTCTCAACCTTTCAGGCCATGTGATCCTTTTAAAATATTCATACCAATGCCATTCAAAGTTTGAGGTCACTGAGTTTCATATGCCCACCAAGGCAACATGCATTTGTCAAAAATACAATAAAACTGTAATATTGGGATTAAAAAGCCGATGGTAACGCTGAATTTTCACCAGCCATTACTTCAGTCTTCAGTGTCACAGGATCCCTTCAGAAATTTCTAACAAGCTGGCTATATGCGTGTGTGTGTCTTTGTCTACAGTTTGGATGTCTTTCATTGGTTTAACAATAATTTACCTCCTGTCTTAAAGCAGATGCAGACCTACAGAATGTATGCTGATGCTTATGTCAATGTATCTGATGTCAAATGCACTCTAATAGCTATCAAATGCTCCCCAACTGGGGCTCCGTCCTCCTGTAGATGTTCCCACTGGGCTTAGTGACGGCCTTCTAATTTCTCACTGTAGCTTAACTAAGACCGGAGTCCAAAGACCACATAAAGACCCCAGCTGCTAACAAGATGTTTCCCTCTCTACTGTTTAATTACACATCTAACAAACAATTAATGAGATCAATAAAGGGGGTGATGTGAAAACTGAAAGAAAGAAAGAAAGAAAGAAAGAAAGAAAGAAAGAAAGAAAGAAAGAAAGAAAGAAAGCGATAACATTTAAAGGGACACTAATGGCATTTCTTGAGGCTAAAGACGCTTAAATAGATCTCACGAGCTGCTGAATAATTTGAGGTCAGTTCTCTAGAGAGCAATGTGCAATTTAGCCGAGAGCCTATCTAGCCTTCACAGGTTTTAAGTGGCTGATAACGGGATCCATTTGTCTATGTGTGAGTGCATGTGAAATTAAAGCAAAAATATTTGTCCTTTGAGTCACCTAAAATCTCCTACTCTGTTCAAACAACTTGATTTGCACAACAGAAAGAGAGACCATCAACAGCCCCCCCCCTCCCCCCACACACAAGTAAAGCATTACAACTGTCTCCATCACGCTTTCAGACTCACATTTCCTCCTTCAGATAACAATCATATTTTTTGTTTGTTTGTTTTTTGCTTTCCTCAATGCTGCCTTAAATGTTTAAGTACACTCATTTCGACTTAAATTACATTAAACAGACTTAAAAACATAAACTTAATCTTGTATAATTTATTTTTAAAAGTTGAAACTTAGTTTGATGCATCAAAGTAAGATAAAACATGTGTTGTCAAGATTTATTGATCATACACTTGTTGTGATCTCAATCCCTTGAGTTTAAAGAGATCTGAGGTGAATTTGTTTTATGAATGGCTGATATTGTTACAAACAAATTACAAATTAATTAATTAATTAGGATAATATACAATATGTGGACATTCATAAAATATGATGACAACAACAACATGAATAATTTTACAGTTAACATCAGTGCAAACATCACTATTAGCATATATATATATATATATATATATATATATATATATATATATATATAATATTATATTATATTATATTATATTATATTATATTATATTATATTATATTATATTACATTATATTACACTATTTTTTTTTTCATTCAAATAAATGCAGCTTTATTCAGCATAAGAGACGACTACTTGCATTAAATTTATCAGTTAACAACTAAAACATTTTTATTTTATTTTTCTTTATTTTTTTGGCAGCTTAAGTCAGGGATGCTGAGACAACATCTCAGTTCTAACATACTCACAATAATGTCACAAGACAACGAGGGGTTGCAAAACTAGTCTAATGAGCATTTTCTTGTCTAATCGTGAGGCTAGTTTAATGGTATGCTCTTTAGAAGATGTAATGGCCAAATAAAAAGCACATTAACATCAATCACCGTGTTCCTTAATTTTATATTGCCAGCAAAACAGGCTCAGCTCCAGCTCTAGCTCTGCGTACAAAATCCAACAAAAGGGCCTGAAGCACAATCAGTGTGAATATATTAATATATCATCCAATATACTGAACCATGATATTATATGAAAACAATATATCTAACATATCACCCAATCCTAATCTACCATAAATCCCATACACTGTGTCATGAAATACTGTGTGTTATTCAACATAGCCTGAACAACAATATTCTAGATGGGCTATATTTAAAATCAGAGCATAATTTAATTTGTAACCGTACAGTTTGTTTAACCCAAAGGAATTCCAGATGTCTTTAGATTCAACATGAGACACAGTATAACAGCTTCAGTGTGTTTCTGTGTATGTGCGTGTGTGTGTGTATGTATGTGCTACAAGGAATGTGTTTCATTAGTCAATGTCACACACAGTAATGGTACTATTCACCTGTGCTTGACTTCCTGAATAGACACACACACACACACACACACATAGAGAGACACAGAGAGAGAGAGAGAGAGAGAGAGAAACCTTTGCTATTAAACACCACTCTGGCCTCAAGCCTGAGGGACATCCTTTTTGGAAAGAGAAGAGAAAATACATCTCGTGTTTTTTTTTCATACACACCGACTGTGCCACTACATTTTTTTTGTATCCACCACAATGTGCACAGTGCTTCTGGGAATAAAATACCACTGGGTTCACAAAGTTTTCTTTTTTAGTTGTTGCATGCTTTTTCAAAACTGAAACCGACATGTACATATACCTTACAGCATCCTGTGGCTTCACACTGCACCTCTCTTTCTCAGTCTCTCACATCACATGCTCGCCTCTCTGATGATGCCCCACTATGTGCTGAACTTTTTAAAACTAGGCCACTTTCAAAAATAAAGCAAAGGGAGAGAGAGAGACATTTTATCTGATCCTATAAGCTATAATCTTATCTAGCCGAGCAGGAAAATGCTTATTCTCACATCCCCCTAGTCTTACGTGCAGGGATGCTTGATTACGCCATTAATCATGTACAGAGAAAAAAGTAAGGAAATGTGCAGCAGAGAAAAAGGGGCACTTCCTACGCTGGGCATCATGGTTCCAATTAATTTTTTTTAGATATAATAATTTACTCAACTTTATTTGCTCACCTTACATATTATTTTCTCTCCCTAGTGTCACTCCAAAACATTGGTGTTTAATTTACTTATTTATTTTTTTCAGTTTTAATACTCTTTTTAATTCAGGGCCAGGAAAACATTCTAATTTAAGTTTAATCTAAGTTATATTTAATTTCAACTTTATTTGAAGAGGGACCAGATATTTTAAACTTCAAAAAGCATGCAAAAGTCAGTGAGTTGAAACCAAAAGCGACTTTGGTCTTCTGGATTTTTGAAAGAATGAATCATCCAGACATGTTATGTGAACCAACTCAACATTTCATTGCAACTCAAATGAGTGATTTATTCAAAAAGCAGGCATTGCTACCTTTCTGATAAAGGAGAGCTAAGGTGAGACTCAAAAGCTTAATTCAATTGCTACTCATTTAACTTGTCTTAAACCCAAAACATTTGTACAAGCTTGAATATGCAAAGGCTACTATCAAGTTTGTAACAGATTTTCTGAGACAAATTTAGATTACTTATTAAACAGATGCTGTCAAACTTTACATTCCAGCTTCTACCTACTGGAGGTACATTTGAAAATACAAGAAAAGAGCAAAATAATGATAATAATAATTACTGAGAGATATGATGGCGTGAATGAAGGCTGTAGAAAGAGAGATTGTCTGTTGCTATGACGAAAAAAGAAATGATTTTCACACTGCAGGGCTGACTGAAACCAGGCATGGCTGTGTGCAGTCGTCTGATTCTAATAACCTCTTTAATTATTCTGATTTAACTGGGGGGCAATTACTTTGTCACACACAGGGACTATTAGTGTTGGATAACTGTGGTCATTAAATATGCACAAAATGGATGGAATGATACTGTAGGTAGACAGAGTCAGATGGATTTCGAAAGCTGAAGTTTCGAAGTGAACATAATGGAAACCTGATCACTTCATTACATTTTTTTTTTTAAATGTCAAATGCTGTAATTGCATTACATGTAGCCTGCCAGCAATGGAAAATATGGACATTACAATTAGGCGTCTAATGGAAATTGTAGAGGAACAAAAGCATTGACTGGATTTGTTTGGCCTTGAGAGTGGGTCATGTGGGAGCAACAGGTGTCCATTGCAAAACATTGTAATCTCTCTCTCTCTCTCTCTCTCTCTCTCTCTCTGTAGCTGACTGATTGGTTTACTGAAACTGTGTTCTTAATAAAAGATTTTTGCTTGGATATTACAGTCATGGGCTAATCCCAGATCACTTTTAACTAAGTAAATAAACAAACAGATATCAATATTGAGTATATATTTAACTTAAACTTAATTAAGAACTTGAAAAGCTAATATGACATTGAAAATATGACACTGCAATGTTAAAAAATAGTTTATTAGAGAATTAATGAATGAATGAATGAATGAATGGACGGATGAGTGAATAAATGAATGAATTGTCTTAACTAAAGAGTGTATTATGGATAAATCATTAAATGATTATGGAAATAGATCACAGACTGCTTATGTGCACAAAACAGAGTGAGACAAACTGCACTGTACAAAATCAAGCTTCTCTTTAAGTCTTATTAAGTTACGCAGGGACCATTTACTGAAATGGCTAATCAAGCTCTGTGCAATTAAATAAGTGCGCTAAAATACCAAGACTTGCCCCCCTCAATGATCCCTGACGATAATTGAGTCTCGGAGGGTGGCTGGTCCCTGCAAGGTTGCACGCGAGTACAGAAACGCAGAACTCGCTGTGAACCTAAATGACTCTCCGAGTGGCACGCTATAACTCGAGTTAACACTAGCAGGTGTTCTCTGTAACTGTCTGCTAGTGGAACAATATCAAACAGGACTCGGGAAAACTTAAGTTACCGCAGAGAGAGCATCCAGCCAAATCTCTTTAGTCAAACATCTGTTGAAACAGATGCACCTGGGCAAGGCCAGGGACTCTGAGAGGATGAGTAAGAGATGAAGTGGGAGAAAAAGGATGTGAAAACTGTGAGGTCTCATTTCTGGCACAATCAAGAAGGGTAAATGGTAGAATCTGTTGCTTTATTGAAGACTGTCTGCACCAGCCAGTTTGTTTCCAGTAGGATTTCATTAGCGCTACAGAGACTGGTCCAGGTACCTTAGCAAAAACCATGTGGTCTTTTGAGTCTCATATTGAAAGAGACTTGTATTCATTAAGCCTTGCCAAAATGGAAAAGCAATTCCTTCACTGGGCTAATTACAGATAGTCCCATCTGGCAGCAGGAGATACAATAATTCAGGCATAACCAAATTAACATTGTCATTGCATTTCTGGGTCCATGGCTTCAATATTTTTGCTATCTTTGGACTCCCGTTTGCAGAGTATAACGGAGAAAGTCCGTCCTTTACCATTAATCTGAAATAGAATAAATCTGTTTTCTCGACACTGGCGTGTTTAAGGAGCTATATGCTGGATGAACCATCTGTTGTAGTTGGCTTTACTAAAACAGCCCGCATTAGAAAACAAGTAGTCAGTCACATTTTCTATTCTACATAAGTCTATTGCCCATTGGTTTTGCTGTTTCAGAACCCAGATATGCTGCTGTTGTAATATTAGCTATTAGTCGCTGCCTATTGCTTGGTGTTTTTGTGAATTTGGGGGTGGAGCAATAAAGGGAGGGGTGTGTTTCTTTTGGATAGGGATGCGTCTGTTTGGGTATTGATTTCGAAATGCCAACAGTGCTTCTCAGAAATCGCTTACTGCACCACTAAGGGGTATAACACATATAATTATTATATTCTGTAGAAATTTATACACTAAATGGCCAAGTACATGGTCTATACATTTGAGTGCACACTAGACTGGGAAAACAACGACAAAGCAAATAATGAAAAATTTCATAAGACATATGAGACAAGTATAAGGACGAAAAAGACAAGTTCAAATCAGGCTAAACTGACCTGAAACATGGTAACATTAATAAGTCATTAACAAGAATATCTCTTGGATGTGGTTTTGGAGAGTAGCCATGTGGTTGAAGCTGACAAAATGTTGGAAGTTAGCACTGTGACTGACATTGTTTCCAGCACCTTTAAGATGTTGTTTATGTGTGGGTTCGCTTTGGAAACTCTCAACAATCAATAACAATTTTAACTGGACTACCAACAGAAGTTCTGAGTCAGCTCAAAATGACAGAGACAGTCTATTCATTGGAAATGGCTAAAAAAAGGCAGTGCTAGAGCTATTGGAAAATATTGTAGTGCAAGTAACAAGCCAAGGTCTTTTTTTATCATAAGAGCTGGGGATCAATCCATAAATCATTACTAGGTATGGGTCAGTGTAGCTTGACTTAATGTTGTCTGTTTCCAATGCAATATATTTCTAGAAAAGGTCATTTTCATATTAGCTACAACCTGGCGCCGTATTGCTCAACATCTCTCTCCCTCTAGAAGGCTTACCCACCCATATGGCATGTTTTTCAGTTCCACACATTGCCCTCTCTGTGATAAAATGTGTTATGCCCTATTCCCAGCAGAAATATTGTTTATTACCAAATGCACAAATGGATTGGTTATCATAGTTTCAGTGGCCTTTATTTATAAGTTTTTTAGAGAAAAATAATTTGCCTAACTCAAAAAGCACTCTATATACCAAAACATCAAAGTGTTTGCTTGGAAAGAAACCTCATGATCAAATGTCTAATGCTTAGATAAGCTCACTCTGAATCAGCATGTGCAAGCTAATCATACACATAATTACTGTTGCTACCACAGCAGGTCGTCATCTACTAGAGAGATTGAACATTTTCTGGAGACCACAGGCCAATCAGGAAGATCTCCAACAGCTAAGATGGCGAGAAGCATTTAGACAGATTGAACAGATGTCAGCTTCCATATTGACTTTCAAAGATACATCAGTTATAACCGCAAGAGTCGACACAGATGGCACTCAGATGACAAACCTACAAATCGAGTTTGAAACTTAGAAATGCAATTTACTGCAAAAATGTAAAAAGTCAATGGACAAATATCAGATCTTAATCAAATAGACCATACAGTATTATTACAAATCTTACAAATGTAAACAAACAGACAAACAAAAGAAACAAAACATTGGTGTTGATTTTATCTTATTGCTGTCACTGCAAAAAAATAAGAATATAAATAAAAAATAAAAATTATATATATATATATATATATATATATATATATATATATATATATATATATATATATTATCATGTGTTAATTGCATTATTTTACCTCAGTTAGGATGATTTAAATTAACCGTCTTAAAAACAACAACATCCTCGAGAGACTTTTTTTATTAATAATGAATTATGAATGTGGTATATTTCCCTGCTATACTATTGTTTGTTTCTTTCTCTCTGTGCCTGTGGCTTAGTGATATGGCACTGCATTAGCAGAGCAAAAGGTTGTGGGTTCAATTCTCAGGGAACACACATACTGATAAATAATAATAATATATATCCTAAATGCACTGTAAGTCGCTTTGGATAAAAGCATATGATAAATGTACATTTCTGAGCATTGATAAGTCATATCTAGGTTTTTTTCTACTACCAGGTCTTCCAGCTCCCCTGCTGTACGACTGTAGTGAGACCAAATCATCAGCGCCACCACGCTAATGTACATTAGCCTATATGGGATGAATAATTTGTTATCTGTGTCAGAGACAGCCATCTGAACTACCAGCACCTCGTCCCCTGCTTATTTGCTTGACACATTTCCGGAGATGTCTAGGATAAATGTGCCTGATAGGCACCTGGTGAACCAATCTGAAGACCGAGCCATTGAGCAGCTCTTACAGGAAATAAAGGAGCATTATTATGATAAGGCCAAGGTCAGAGCGCAAGAGAAAGGTAGGCAAAGAGATGCAATTTGAAAGAAAGACGGTAAGATATTTACCAGTTTCCTCAAGATTTGAAAGGAGAAGAGGGTGATAGGCTGGCGGTACCCAAGGTCGTACTATTTGGCAAGTCACTTTAAAATAAATAAAAACATTGTGAATGAGTTGAAGAGTAGCAATACACTCAAATAATGTATTATAATTATAATTTATTTATGTATTATTTTTCTTAAATTACTTCTAAGACATATGCACATTTTGTATATTAATCTAACCTTAAATAGTTTTTTTGTTTGTTTGTTTTGTTTTTGTTTTTAGGCAAGTTATATACAAGACAAGACATGGTTACTTCTAAGACATATGCACATTATGTAAATTAATCTAACCATTAATTGTTTTTTTGTTTTTTTAGGCAAGCTATATACAAGACATAGTTTCGCTATCAACAATACATGTTGCATTTCTGTATTGCAATATTGTTGTCCCCCCTACAAATGAGATCAACCAATTTGTTGTGTTTAATACTTGTACCTTTTTATTTATTTATTTATTTATTTATTTATTCAGTTCCAAAATAATTGGGGGTTATTGAAGAGGTTTTGGGCACTTGCCAGCTGGTTAGTCTCGGAGTCCAACAGGCCCATCAGGTCAATGAATTAATTACTTAAACTATACTTACCTATCTTACACCAGGTAAATACCAGCCAGTTACTAGACAAGATTAGGAATTGTTTATTAATTCAAGAATAGCAAACCACAAAAGAATGGTATTTTATTAATTTCATTTCATTTCATTTTCCACAGCAGGACGATGCAGGACACAAACACACACATTCTTAACACACACTTTTTTGTAATGGTGCATTAACAGGCAACAAACACTTAATCAGATTAGCCCTGATGCCACTGACATTTCTTAAAGCCAGGGGCTGAAATCAGCAGTGTGTAAATGTTTTGGCTAATGTGCAACGCTCTTCTCCATTTAAATTAATTGTCTTAATTATGGCTGTGCCGTCTTGCTGTGTACACACAAAAAGGCCCTCTGCTGATGCTAAGACAACACACGCACACACACACACACACTCCCCTTAGAAGACACTGATGTCAGCCTGCTGTGTTATGGTTTGTAACGATGAAAAGTAACAAACTCTACTTAGATTGCATTTTTAAGGCACATTTCCAAATACCTACAGAAAGATCAATTTTATAGTTAAAGGGCAAAATTATTTACTTTTAATGAACTAAAAGCCTAGGTCATGTAAAGCAAATGCATAGCTTTTTCACTTTTGTTTGTATCTTTTTTTATGCAAACATGCTACATAGAATTTTTTTCTACAAAACATAAAAAAATAAAAAAATAAAACATAAAAAGAATTAACCCAGAGGGCATTTCCTTACTCTTACCCGTGTTTCAGAAAATGGCTGGCGAAACAGTTTATCTAACAAATGGGTATCTTGGAGACAGACCCTTGGTACTACAGTTTGGAACCCCTTGCAGAAAGGCTGAAAAAAGGCTGCCTTCTCTCTCACAACCACATGGACACACACATACACACACACACACACACACACACACACACACACACTTTCTCACCTATGCCCACTCAAGCTAGTCTCATTAATAAACTCTCTCGTGGCTTGGCAAGGTGCAGTGCAACCACAGGTTCACCGTGCCAATAGTGGGCAATGCTGGGCCAGACATTATTGATGACCGGGAGCGTCTGACAGACCATGAAGAATTAAGGTCAAAGCCTCACCTATCTGATGGCATGAGAGGAGAGCAGCAGTGGAGGAAAAGAGGGAAGCCAATGTCTTGGGGAGCAAAATGCACAACTGCTATGTGAAATCAGAATAGGTTTGACACAATAAACGATTCAATCTCTTTCCAAACAACCTCGTTTACACAACTATTTTTAAACTTTCATAGAAAAAAAAAAATAATAATAATTAAAAGAATATATATTTTACTTTTGTGCCGACAAATACATACAAAATATGTCAAAATATCCACCTTGGAAATTATGCTTGAAAAAACTGTCAGTTATTTCTTAAGTGAAAGTAAACATTTGAGGAAAAAAATGGAATGCGTTCATCTTCTCTTACAGTGACCGCGCCTAATTTAGCTACTGGCTGCTGTAATGTTAATCCAAGAAAATGAAAATGAAAATCACTCACTGCTCTTGACTGAATTACTTTATAGTTTTAACAGTCAAACCAAAAATTATTCAGACACCAGATATATTTTTTTATATATATAGCAAAACTGTAATAATATGAGAAATGTTGAAGGTGTCTGAATAAATGTAGGTCTGATTGTATATTTCAGTTTTACATTGAAGACTATCCAGTGCTATTTTACATTTAATTATTTGGTTTCTGTACCTTGACACCTACAAACTTGAAAAAAACTTAAACATTGTGTAAATAGCACAAATAATTAAACAATTTCAAACAGGTCCCACTTTTTCAAGCACTTTGTGATGCAGGTTTTTTTTTTTCATAGCATATAAAAATCCACTTATTTTGGATGACTTGGCTTTAACAAACTAATAAACTTATTGCTATGCACTTTTTTGTATGCAATTCAAATACATAAATCTCAAACTTAGGTCTAATATTAGAGTGTGATCTGATTGTTTAGTCCATACCAGAGAGAGATTACAGTTTCACACCAACCAAACTCCAAAAATGGACTATGGTTCCACACCAAAAGGTCTAGTGAATTCCTCTCCCTATATCATTTTAATATTAACTATCAGCAAAGCATTTTCAAATTTGTCAAGGTTAAAATGCATTCAACTATATACCACCACACAGGAGATCAGCCAATCTGATCAAAAGATCTACTATCAGAACCATTTTTCTGTCTGGCTTGTGTAAACAGCCTGTCAAGCTTCTATAAATTGGACTCAGTGGCCCCCGTTACCCTTGTGTTTACAGCATAGGGCCGTAAAATCCAGACAGACTAATAGCAACAGCTTGTATCCAATAAATTGATGAGCAGTCACTCTGATCTGTGGGTACAGGAGGAAGGGAGGGTCTTATTGGTCAGATAAGAACAATTAATGACATTTGTGGCACCATTGCAGGTTAGAAACAACACTGATCAGATTTACAGCCACTCTGACCATAATCTGGCCACACGTCTATGCAGAGGTGGGTAGTAACGAGTTACATTTACTTCGTTACATTTACTTGAGTAATTTTTTGGGGTAACGAATTCTTTTCGGAGTATATTTAAAGATGGGTACTTTATACTCTTACTTGAGTAAATTTTTGGGGGAAAATCTGTACTTTTACTTCGTTACTGTGGGCGACGCTCCTCTCGTTACTTTATCTTAATGCAATAAATGTTATAATGCTTCAGTTTATGCCAAACGCGCCGTCTACTTTTCTCTGGGCAATGAGCGATGCCCATTCGCGAATGATTCATTCTTTTGAGTCAATTCTGTTCAAAGGCTTGATCAAACCAATTGGCAAACGAGTGAATTGGTTCATGAATCAGTTTGAATGAGTCGTTCAGTTCCCTGCCGCACGCGCTGAGCGTCTGAAGTGGTTCACTCGGAGTTGTAACGTTTAAGAACAGAAAGAGCGTTGAAAATGTGGCTGGAACTGCACTGAATTGAAATCTGCAAAGGTTATTATTTGCTAGCGATGGAGATCCTTATTAGATGAACACCGCGTGTGCTGTCTACTGTTTAACAGGTAATAACTTGGGCTACATTCGATTACAGTACACGATACCACTGTGACATTAGTTTGTTGTACGTGTGTGGCTTATAACAGAGGGGAGTCAAGTTGAATGCAGCTTCCAAAAGACAAAACATAGCCGATTAAGATTTTATTAATTTTAATACAATCTCACTGGTGCAAGTACGTTCAGCGAGTCATATTATCAGCTGCTAAATTCAGATCTGTGATTGCTTGCTGGCGCTGAGCCAGAGATAGATGCGTTTATACAGCGCTGCGCATTATAACAAATCACACATGATTCTTTTGAGCTTATTAAAGCATTGGCCAATCAGAGGCGTTCAGATGAGTCATCGCTAAAATGCCGGTGCTTCCTTCACTCGCTCCTGACTGAATACCTCTTTCTGGCGAATTCTCTCGCAGGAACAACAACTGAAGATGTGTGTACGAATCTTTAATTAAGATATTGATTTCACAGTGTTAACAGTTTCAGTGATTTTAATGGGAGTTTCTGAGAGTGATTGAAATCTAGACTGTCAGTGAAAATTATCTTTAATAATGTAAATACTATTTGCTCTCTTTCTGAACAATGAAAGATAAGTAGCAATATTTATATCATATTAACTTTCAATGTTAAATTCACATTTAATATAAAGTCAGTCGTATTAAAAATATGTTATGGCATGACACCTATATCTGTTACTTAAGTAAACAGACAGGGTTTTATAATAAATTACATAAATTGGAGTAAAGGATGATGAAATATATACATTTATACACGCACACATACATTACATACATTTTATCTATATATCTAAATAAAAATAGGCTCAGTATATATGACCCAAAGTAACTAGTAACTAACTACTTGAGTAGATTTTTTATCCGATACTCTTTTACTCTTACTCAAGTAACTATTCAAGACTAGTACTTTTACTTGAGTAAATATTTCTAGAAGTACTTTTACTTTTACTTGAGTACAGTTATTGGGTACTCTACCCACCTCTGCGTGTATGTCCTCTTACGGCTTGATTTCTAGTCAGTAAGTAGAGAGGTGACTGATCTGAACTGGCCTTGCTGATTCACCCTAAAATAGGACATTTTACTGACAATGAATGAATAAATGAATGTGTACTGTATGTATGTATGTATGTATGTATATAGACTCACCTAAAGGATTATTAGAAACACCTGTTCAATTTCTCATTAATGCAATTATCTAATCAACCAATCGCATGGCAGTTGCATCAATGCATTTAGGGGTGTGGTTCTGGTCAAGACAATCTCCTGAACTCCAAACTGAATGTCAGAATGGGAAAGATAAGTGGGGAAGTGGGGAAAGTGGGGAAAATAAGTATTTCGTCAGCCACCAATTGTGCAAGTTCTCCCATTTAAAAAGATGACAGAGGCCTGTAATTTCCATCATAGGTACACTTCAACTATGAGAGACAAAATGTAAAAAAAATCCAGAAAATCACATTGTAGGATTTTTAATGAATTTATTTGCAAATTAAGGTGGAAAATAAGTATAATAATAATAATAATAATCATCATCATCATCATAGCGCTGTATGCGTCCAGAACCGGGTTTGAACGGGACCTCGGTACCACCGGTACTTAAAGAAACCTGGTATGTTGACATTTTCATTTTTTTAGTACCGACTTGGTACAGAAGTACCGGGTCTTTTGACAACACTCTATATATATATATATATATATATATATATATATAGTGTTCCTGTAGCTCAATTGGTAGAGCATTGCGCTATTGGGGTTCGATTCCTGGGAACACATGATAGGTAAAAATTGATAGCCTGAATGCACTGTAAGTAGCTTTGGATAAAAGCGTCTGCTAAATGCATAAATTTAATTACATTTTTTAATTTAATTTAATTTAATTTTATTTTATTTTATTTTATTTTATTTTATTTTATTTTATTTTATTTTATTTTATTTTATTTTATTTTAATAACAATAAAAAAATTATTCTAAGTGTCTGTTGTATAGGTTTAACATAGCTGATTCCAAGTCCAATGACTGGCAATCACAGATGCAGACAAATTATTTTAGTTTGACAATAAAAAAGCTCAGTTGGGTGAGTTAAAGCATATAAGTGACTGTAATTAAGTCAAAAGACATGCCAACTCAGTTTATGTGTGCATTATCATTACTAACCTGTTAAGGGGCAAAAGACAACAGTGAAGATTATGGAAAGCAGCAATAAACCCAAATTATCTGATTCTTATTTAAAGGGCAACGGCAAGACCATAAGTCATAGTTCTTTAAACATCTCCTTTTATTCTCCATGTTCTCTCTCCACATCCCTCCTGCTCTTTCACTCTGATTCCTGATTGAACAGTTCCGCATTATTTACCCTACAGCCCAGCATGCACTTCTCCACCCGCCTCCTTCCACTCGGGCTGCAGGGTGAACTGCATGCTCCACCACCCAGCAGAATTCACCCCTGCATTCATATCTCTAACATATGTAGCGTGATAACATTGTTAGAGCCCTGCTCCTCAGATCCATGTCTGCCCATTTAACAAAATTACACTCGATTTCACAGCTCCATCCACCTATCAATGTCAATTGCGTTAGCCGCTCTCACCACAGACGGCTCTTAAGTGTGGGGGGTGTGGTCAAGTTCAATCTCGACAGGCTGAATGGGGAAGTGCCATCACAGCTAATGCAACGGGCATGTAGCTCTGAGAGCTTTTATTACATTAATTTGTCTCTAGTTAATTCCATCTCTTCCTCTTAATATGAAATAGCCTAAAAAGCCAATTAAATCCCGGATGGCTGCATCATCTCAGAGGAAAATGGCGTGGCCTTGCGGCACGGACGGGCATTCACATACAGTACATGGATGTGAGGGTCTTGGGACCCACTGGAGTGGCGGGTGTTCTGATTCACGGCACGATGCCTCTGAAACGTCCTTAATTGAAAGTGAACATGACTGTTGGTAGACAACAGTTTCCTGACTTTAATAAAGGAGGCACGCAATGAGGATGCCGAGGGAATGTTGACGTCAAGCCAGAGCAGAAAGTTAATTCACCGGATGGATGCTGAGACTTTTTCGAGAGAGGCAGATGCTTTTCACACAAGTGATTATTTAAAGAGCAGATTGTGTATGACCAGTCATGCATCATCACACTGTGGTTCTGCGGGACTACCTGTTCAAATAACACTCAAAAGTCAAATTCTAAAAAAGCTAAGTAAAAACACATAAAAATACAATAGACAGAACTCCCCTTTTAGAATGGAACTCAGACATTTTTTAACATATAAATTCACATTCTCAGCATATTGATACTGGCACTAAGAAAACAGCTGAATGACCAGCGAGTCATATAGAGGAAGAAAATACACAAAGAAAGGCACCATAGCAAGATTGATTTTGCCCTTTTTGGATTCGCACTCAGGCCTTTAAACCCTGCTAACCCCAAGACTGATACACAACCAGATGCAGAAACACACGGACAAGGCTCAAACCAAAATAAACAAACCCAAAATGAAATGAGTGAGGTGCTCGTTCAGCCTGGAGCAAACAAATGTAACAGAAAAAGAAAAGGTGGAACAAAAGAGAGAAAATAAGAAGTCCTCTACGTGCTAACACATGCTAACCCACACAAAACATTTTCAATGCACACAGACAGAGAGAAAAGCTCAGAAATTTTAAGTAGACATGAGTGCATGTTTGCTCAAAACACACACAGAAATAAAAAATTAAAATGACAGCTGGTAAGAGGGTAGAAAATGACACATTTCTCTCTCTCTCACACACACACACACACACAAAATCCAGCCTCCCCTGACTCACAAAGCAATGTGAAGACTATTTTCACTCTCATCACCATTCAGCAATGAAGCAGCACTGCAGAAAACATGGCCACCGAGTGATTTATCATCATTCTGAGTCTTATTTCATTCCCCTGATTACTGCAGGCAGCAAACATGAGGAGCAAATTAATGAAAAGGTTGGGGAATTATAAACTCCTATCCTGCCTGAATTATCTTGCATAGCGGTGTTGAATTAAGCCCTTTGACTATATATGGGGACCAATTATGTTTTCTAACCTGCAAACCTCTCTTTTTGGAGTCGCTGGCAGTGCAATTCTAGTTTAACACTGATAGAGCAAGTGCTTGGGAAAAATGTGAGGGACAAGATAAACAAAAAGAAATGCACCTCGTGCCTGTGTCCTTCTCTCCTTGCATTACCAGAGCAAGGCCAAGGGCCAGTTTCAGGCAAGAGTCCTTGTAAAGGAAATTGGGAGATAAAAGGTCCTTCCTTGAGAGTTTGCAACTGTGTGTCCTCTTATTTTTCTCATTAGTATTTTCAGATGCCTTTGTGAAGGTGCGATGGATCTACAAAAGTCAAAAGTTCCTTTTGTCTCCACAGTTATGGCACTTTTGAGTAAGAAAGTTTCTTATGAAAAAATTTTGCCTCATTAAATTTCTATATATTAATTTAAAAATGTATAAGTGAAAAAAAGTAAATCTAAAAATGCAAACTAATAAGAAAAATAAGAATTAAATATTTAAAATAAAACAAAAACTAGAATCACATTTTAAATTCAATTTACAAGTGAATTTACACGTTGTAATGTGCAGTATAATCAACAAATTCGATACGATACGATATACAGTATATACACTACTGTTTAAAAGATTCATTAAAATTATCAAAAAGATAGTAAATAATTTTTTACAATTTCAAAAATCACTATGTGACGAGTGGGGCAGGGCCGAGAGCCGTGGGAACAGGGCAAGGCCGGTGGAGTGATTGAGAAATGAGCGACACCTGCTCGACCCACCGGTCTCGAGTCCCACGGAGGAGATGGAAGGATATAAAACTGGAGCGATGACAGTGAAGGACGAGAGAGGACCAGGCCTGGATTTTAGTTTATGTTTTCTTTTTATTTGTGCGCGACAGTCGTACGTGAGGGGCTGTCGCGCTGTTCTGTCTTTATTTTGATTATTAAACTTGATTTGATTGGCCGCCGGTTCCCGCCTCCTTCTTCCCGATGATTATGAAGTTTTTAATGCGTTACACACAAAAACTATTTAGAAAAAGTAAATCAATAAATATCATTTTGAGGAACAAAAAATGCTTTTTTGACATTTACGATATTTCAGCTTCACAGAAATAAATTACATTTCAGCAGTCACAGGAATAAATCACATTCAAAAACAACTCAAAATTCAATTAAAAAAAAAGAAATATATATATATATATATATAATGGTTATTGTGTCTAATGCATTTCAACTTATATCCTTGGTGAGCATATAAGCGACTTTTCAAAAATCCCCCAGTCCTAAATTTTGAATTATCGAACGTTATACCAATATATCATGCATCACTACTATTGGACACTAAAACAACACAGATATCATGTTTTGTAAATGACGCTCAGAGTCGGTGCTTTGTATTTGGAATGGGGCTGTACAAGAAGTAAGTGTCTCTCATTGGTAGTGCAAAACAAGCCAGGGGCCTTAAGGCCCGACAGATGGAGGGGAGGGTACAAGTACTGTAGCTATGGGAAAAGGCTGATGGATCGCTCCATGCAGGCCACTTAATAGGGTGTAAGTGTGGAATCTGGCTAAAAAGAGGCTCTCGATGAGAAAGAAATGGGTGAAGAAATCTGCAAAAACAATCCTGAAATGCATATGGGGGTCTTTGATTTGCAATGACCTCAGAAAGGTCAAGTCTAGTGAGGATGTATCATATATATATATATATATATATATATATATATATATATATATATATATATATATATATATATATATATATATATATGCAAAAAAGACATCTAGCACAAGAGCACCATTAATTTAGAGGATGAGCCGCTAACCATGATATTTATTCTAAGCTGGCATTCCTAAGACAGATCTAGGCCTAGTTGGGAGAATTTCAAAAATAGTTATCTGAATACCACACAGTATGATTCTTTACATTAAATCAGCTTGACATGCTGGAAGACAAAACTTAATTGCGAGAAATGCTTGTGGCTCGATCGATTGACATTAATTAGGTCTCTCTGTCTGCTACCTGTGACAATGTCAGCTTCCCCTGCCTGAGGAATGGTTATGAAGCACATGAGAGTTAACCAAAATTAGACCAAATGCGAGCAAATGCACCCTTGAAGGAACAGTTCTTTCAAAATGAAAATTGTCATAATTTATTCAAACTTTTGTCACTCCAAACCTCTATGCACTTCTTTTTCTAGCAGAACACAAATCATGGTATTTAAAAAAAATGCATATTGACTTGTATTGCATATTATTATTATTTTACAAAACAAGCAATACTAATATTTATGGCTGTCTTTTTTTATGTAAGAAACAACGTGTCATGTTATGTGGAGGATTTCAAGCATGATGCTACAACAAAAGCCTGGAGAAACCTTCTCAGCAAGGAGAATCTGAGAGAACGAAGAAAAGAAGATGATGTCTAATTAGGTTTGGAAAGATCGAAATGGGAAAGTTAAACAAGCAGCAGGAGCCATCAAGTAGAGATGCAGTTAAAGTCTTGGAAAGTACTTCTCATCTCTTCAGATGCAGAAAACAAAAGCTCACATGAGTCCAGGTTCCCTGCAGAGAATCATGCTGTGTGTTTCTCTCCAGTCATCGGTAATAAAGGACACAGGAGACGTCAAACATACAGCATACTTCAAGATGCTAGAAAAACACCAGTTGTAGCCAACAGCTAGATAAGAGACCTCAATGTTCAGATAGGCTAGGAAAGAGCTAAGATGACTCAACATTCTTGCAGCCAGGCTAATAGAACGGCACAAGTAGTGCTAGCAAAAGTAGAGAGAGCAAATCACAGGAGATGTTTCAGGAGACTTTGCCTGAAAGCTTAAAGGGGAATGTGTAATATGCATGTGTATTTTTGTTTGTGTCTTTGAGGGTAGGTTTTGCACTGATGCAGACAGAGTGAGACGGATGGTGAGAGGGAAAGAAAGGCTTTCTTCTTGTGCATGCTGTGGGTTATTTCTCTGAAATGACTGGTATTGTCCAATGAGACGGTGTCTAGCACTTGCCAAATCAAGGCATCAAAGCGCTTGTGTGGCTGGGAGGACACTGTGCAGAGGCACCAGCAGTCACATGACATTACCGTATCATGTCATGACAGCTTGTTATTAGCTATCCTAGGGAGATGAACAGGAAGTCACAACATTATGTAACTTTTGTACACCATTCTAGAACTCTAGACCTTTTATCTAAATAATAATAAAACAAAAGTTCTGGAACATTCTGAATTATAAAGTCAAATACTTAAACTGAGCTACAATATCAACTCTTTTCACAAAAACAAATCAGATCAGTATATAATATAATATAATATAATATAATATAATATAATATAATATAATATAATATAATATAATATAATATAATATAATATAATATAATATAATATAATATAATATAATGTAATATAATATAATATAATATAATATACAACAGTTAATGTGCATTACTCCTGGAGAGTTTCCAATGAGTCATTCAAGTGATTCATCAAAAATGCTGATTCATTCAGTAATTAATTCATTTGGATTGCATTCAGAAGCAGTAAGAGTAGTTTGCTAGTTGCTATTCCAAATTGAGCTCGTCTTTATAAATGAGTCACTGATTTATTCACTTAATTGATTTGCTTATAGACACTTCAAATCAACTGATTCATGAAATGACACTCTGTTGTGTTCAAGAAAATTGAATCGCTTCTAGTCTTAATGTCATGTTAGTTTTGTGCCACATAGTCAGCTTTGAAGCTATTGATATGCTAGTGTTCTCCTAAAAGTGAGAGTTATTTAGTTTTGCTTAAACTGTAACGAACAAGACTGCATTAATCTTTTTTTCTCCAATCTGTAGACTAAGAATGGCCCTCCACATGATAACACCAGCAACCGACTTGTAAGTGGCAAATTATGGCTCATGGTTGATATAGTATTAATGCCTATTTATATATATATATATATATATATATATATAAGTGCTGGTGACAATTCTATTTCCTTAGCTATAGTTCTTCTTAAGTAATCATTTGGGTTGCAAAGGCTCCGTGCTTATGTGGCTGGTAGCAGCGCTGTTTGGTGGATGGAGTGTTAGGATACCCTGACTCTTGATCAAGTCTTTCTGTGTAGCCCCCTGGAGAGCTGAAGAACATAGACATCCATCTTCGTTAAATGCAGTGTGACCGCCAGAGTGCCTTGTCCCGCAAAGTGCAAGATTAAGCTCTGCTAACCAACTCCCTAAATCCTCTTTACTGGACTGCAGGCCAGGCTAGTGAGGTGAACCACCACACCCACAAACCCCTGGACCCCCTCAACCTCTAGCCAGAAGCCTGAGCTCCCTTGACCCAGGTAAGCAATGAATTATCCAGCCGATCAATTGATAAATTGGCCTTTCTGGGCTGCCGTAAGTAAATCAGCCAATTCTGATGATTCAGCAGTGGTATGGGAGCCTGGGAGGGTGTCACCAATCAACAGTCACTACCGGCAAGGACAAGTATGGACATTCTACTGTCACTTGAACTTAATTTATTGGAAACCAGTACATTGATCAAGTCTGTGCTGTTTCACAAGTTGTTCAGGCTTGAGCTTGAAGAACGATGAGAGCAAATGGTGAAAGGACAGTGGCAGAAGTCGAAAAGGTGTTAGAAGAAACTGAACCAATGGTAGCTTTTGTGTACAGTGAAGAAATCAGACACCACTTCTAGTTACCTCAGGTTACCTTGTATTTTTTCTCTATTTAGTTCTACCTTAATTTTGATATATAACATATACCACAGATCTGTTGGGATAATTTTTTTTTTTTAATTTTGACATATACCATAGATATATCAAAACAAAACAAAAACATATAATTTATAGTTTCAAGTTTTGCCATCTCTTTGGCCTTTGGTTTAGATCGCTGACACATTCTTCCATGCCTGCAGCTGTAGCTCCCTAGCAGAAACTACCAAAAATAATGAATCATCTCGAAGTGAGCTGAGAAACTACAAGAATTCAGACTGAGGGATTTGGAAGTTGTTACAACAGAAGAGCCGTGAAAGAGTACAATTACGTCACAACAAATACACTCTATGCCAGGCATAAACGTGTGTTTTCTGTGATCAGATTATAATCAGAAATACCTTACCACATTTAATGCCAGGTATAAGAAAAAAAAAATTGAAATAAGTAAATGATGCTGTAATTTTTGTTGTTGTTGTTGTTGTTGTTTTGTGTTTATTGTGTTATTGAGATGAAAAACAAAATAAGTTTGCATATATTTAGCATATATTTCCATATTCATCTAAATGCCACTC
This sequence comes from Carassius carassius, assembly GCF_963082965.1. NCBI lineage: Eukaryota > Metazoa > Chordata > Actinopteri > Cypriniformes > Cyprinidae > Carassius > Carassius carassius. The sequence goes on from NC_081760.1 coordinate 30,460,166, forward strand.
TCAACATTGTCTGGATGTTCACTAACAGTAAAATGTTGCTTGCATATATCAGACTTATTCTTACCCCTAAGTGAAGAACGAGAAATAACTTGAGAGTGCATATCAGAGCCTTTACACATGACAGCATTTTTGTTTGTAGTTTAGTAAAACGTTCGCACACTCTACTGATTCCTCTTTGTTTGAACTTCTTATAAGAGTGCCTTCTTCTATTAGATTCCGTTAAGGATGGCTGAATTGTAGTCTTGCACGAATTGTAGTGCCACACTGGACAAACCATGTTATTGTATATATATATATATATATATATATATATATATATATATATATATATATATATATATATATATACATACTGTATATGTGTTACCATTACAATGGTTTCTAAAGCTGTGCATGTAATATAGTAAGTAAATACTTTTTTTATCATTTTAATTTTGATCATTTGCTTCAGCATATATCCAAATGTGTATAAAATGTCCATAAAATGTGTAAACATTATTATGGAGGTAAATCAGTAGCTAAACTCGAGAGGTTGAAGATCTGAATGTGAGAACTTGTCATATTAATATTTGTATTTGTAAGTTAAAATTTACACTCACAGCTCTGATGTGAAAAGCTGAATCTTTCAATTTGCACACACAGACAATGATCAAAACAACCGTGTTTTGAATTGGAAGTTGTAGATTAATAGATACAAATGTGTAGAATGACATTCACACAAAGAAAATGACATACACCCATGTTTACGACATATTTACTTTTGCACTTTACTTCAGTTTCGCTGCACAACGTTAAGTCGGTACTTACAACCTCTCAGATCTGGAAGTACAAGTTCAAATCCTAGAGCTCTGACTTTTGCTACTCTTTTTGCGGTATTCTGTTGCAAAACTCACTTGTGCACTTGTATATGCAGATGTGAGAGAGCAGAACTGGGGGCGGGGCTTTGGTGCGAATGAAGACATTTTATTAGTCGATGCCCGTCCAATGAACAACGCCAATTGTTTTCACTGAATATCCTTAGCTTTGACAGGATTTTAAGACACTGCATTCATTTTGCCATTCAGGTATTATCTAGTAGACAAATAATGCAACATATTTTATTTGTATATCCCACTGCATATTGCAGAGTAAACTCGCTGTACCAGAGCATGCTTTGATCTCACCGCCACGCGGTCACGTGGTTCATGGAGCTATCATTAGTACTAAACTAAACGTTTTGTCAATATTCTTGAAACATATTAAATGGGACAGACAGTAGTTTCATTATATTTGCAGCGATTTCTAGTAATTTGTTACACAGAAAGTGCATTGAATATGCATGGATAACTACGCTGACTAATGACTATGCGTTACAATAGCATTTTTTACTGGAAAATGGAACAGCATTATGTTCTCATACTCCTCCTTGGCAGTTAAATGTGACTAAATAATTAAGTGTAACTTTTAACCAATAAAATAACGGTACTACATGTTAACTCAGTCCTGTTTAGTTAATTTGAAGAGATCATGGTACTAAATAATATGCGCAATAATTATGATACATGAATGACCATTTGAAATATAACATTTTCTAATATGGTTTTTATTTATACTACAATAACTGAAGTATTTAGGTTTAAATTCCAGTGCAAAGAGGCACGCTTTAAATTAGAGGCATTTGGTGGACAGAAAGATAATATTCATATGCAATTCCATTGCTTAAACACTAGATGGCCTTGTTGATGTTTAATAAATACATGTATTTAGCTCTACTAGTTGCTCAAAACAGTATTTCTGGTCATAAGTGCTTATTTTTTAGGTTTTGCTGTTTAATGTACATTTAGACATTATTAAAAACTCGATTTTATTTAAAAAAAATTAATAATAATAATGTTGCATTTAAAAAGATTCATTACTGACAAGCAAATTAGGAATTTAACCCAATGAAGATGTTAAAATTATTTTTACAAAAGATATAAATAATAAAAACAGCATTATATTGCAACTCTGGTACAGTGATATGCAGTGGGATATACATATAAAATATGTTGCATTATTTGTCTACCAGATAATACCTGAATGGCAAAATGAATGCAGTGTCTTAAAATCCTGTCAAAGCTAAGGATATTCAGTGAAAACCGTTGGCGTTGTTCATTGGTCGGGCATCGACCAAAAAAATGTCTTCATTCGCACCAAAGCCCCGCCCCCAGCTCTGCTCTCTCACATCTGCATATACAAGTGCACAAGTGAGTTTTGCAACAGAATACCACAAAAAGAGTAGCAAAAGTCAGAGCGCTAGGATTTGAACTTGTACTTCCAGATCTGAGAGGTTGTAAGTGCCAACTTGACGTTGTGCAGCGTAACTGAAGTAAAGTGCAAAAGTAAATATGTCGTAAACGTGTGTGTATGTCATTTTCTTTGTGTGAATGTCATTCTACACATTTGTGACTATTAATCTACAACTTCCAATTCAAAACACGGGTGTTTTGATCATTGTCTGTGTGTGCAAATTGAAAGATTCAGCTTTTCACATCAGAGCTGTGAGTGTAAATTTTAACTTACAAATACAAATATTAATATGACAAGTTCTCACAATCAGATCTTCAACCTCTCGAGTTTTGCTACTGATTTACCTTTATACATTATGTGCATAAACCTATGAATACTAACTAAAAGGACAAGCTTGCAAAAATGAATATTCAGATTGTATACAGGTGTAAAACAAGTTACTGTCAGTATATGTAACAATTACACAATGAAAAAGTATTTGTGTTAATGAAAATATTTGTATGAACAAACCCATACAAAAATGCAAATATAAACACACACAAAAAAAAAATTATAAGAAAATTAATATCTTGAGTACATTTCCCACACATTTCTGTTGCACTGCGGAGCTTTTTTCACGAGTTCACGCTTACATATAATTAGCTGAGGTATGGTATGCGTATTTGGCGTGCTGTGCGGGGAAGGGTTCCGAGCTCGTGAATGGCCCGAACCTAGAGTCAATTCCCTGTCTATTTATAAAGTGAACTCGAAGTGGGGAGATGGGGTAGAGGAGGCATGCTGATAAACCGTCAATGGATAGAGGTAAGTCAGCAATATTTAAACTATGGTATTAATAATAATAATAATAAATAATAATTCATTACATTTATATAGCGCTTTTCTAGGCACTCAAAGCGCTTTACATAGTCTGGGGGTATCTCCTCATCCATCACCAGTGTGCAGCATCCACCTGGATGATGCGACGGCAGCCATAGTGCGCCAGAACGCCCACCACACACCAGCTTTCTGGTGGAGAGGAGACAAGAGTGGTGAAGCCGATCAGTAGACATGGGGATTGTTAGGAGGCCATGATGGTCAAGGCCAATGGGCGAATTTAGCCAGGATGCCGAGGTCACACCTCTACTCTTTTCGAAAGACATCCTTTTCGAAAGGATTTTTAATGACCACAGAGAGTCAGGACCTCGGTTTAACGTCTCATCCGAAGGACGGTATTGATTACTCGATTGTGGTCCACCGGTATTGATTAGGCTAAGTATCTGACGCGCTCCTCCAGAATCTTGTTACTAAAACATCATATCACGAAAACAAATTCCTCGTATGTGTATACATACCTGGCAATAAAGCTCATTTTGATTCTGATTCTGACATGCTGGAAAAAATAGTAGGCTAAATCGTGTGCACGATTTACTAATTTGTTCCCTCAATGTACTAAAACGTGCACACGATTACTATTGCGTTTCCTCGATTTACAATTTCGTTCACACTTTATACATTTTGCGCACGATTTATTAAGTTGTTCCCTCGATTTGCTAAATCGTGAGCTAAATAGGGAACGAATTAGTAAATCGTGCGCAAAATTTATAATTCGAGTGAACTAAATTGTAAATTGAGGTTTTAGTAAAACCTAGAACGTCTGGAGACTTTTAAGCAATAGTAATCGTGTGCACATTTTAGTACATTGAGGGAATGAATTATTAAATCGTGCACACAATTTATTTATTTTTTTTGCATGTCATGTGCGGGGCTCCGCACTTGAGAGACTAAAATTCATATAAAACAAGCATCCTAGCCTCACAAACACATTTCATCCCAGAGCAGGAGCTTGTACTTGGAGTGTTGATGTGATATTCATCTCCACTGGTGTAGTGTTATGACTAAAGGGGGATCGCTAATCAAATGAGAGGTTGTATTTAATATCCCTCTGTTCCCGTACGGTGCTTGAGCACAACAACACTAAAAAAATACACTAGATTAGAGCTGGGTAGAAGCCATTGATTACTGCATAGTGTCAGAGCCTGACAGCCCCCATTGATACCATAGTGATCAATAGGCTATTACAGAACACTTGCCAAGGCTTTGAGACACCTGTTTCAAAATAATTGACACATACACACAAAAACAAAGGCAAACACATATGCAACACCTTGATAATTATATATGATTATATGCTTTTTAAACTTCAGAAATGTGCATAACCTGATACAACCTTATACAGATTAAGTGCACTATATGTGGTGACGCTAATGCTTTCTATGCAGAAAGCTTTTTATATTCAATGTCAGTACCGACAAAAAAATAACCACTCTGTAAGAAATCTTATGTGTATTTAAATGATTTGTGTCAACAACCTAAAAGGTATGACTATTTTAACCATGGTTATTGGAGGTAAATATTTATAAATGTATTTAAACAGCAAGTTAACATTGCTGCATGTGAGTCACTAAATCTAAAACCGATACAAAAAAAATAAAAATAAATAATCAGTCAATAATCATCATTCTGTAAAACTTACACAAAAATAAAAATAGTGTTTAGAAAAAACATCACTTGAAAACCAGTCATCAAGCTCTCTACATGAAAATGTTGTTCAGGACTTACATTGTTCATGTACTCGCTCAGCAGGTCTTGCAGGGCCTGGCGCACGGCGTTGCACTCTGCCACAATGCGTTCGCGGCGATCGTCGCGTGTGCAGGAGGAATCAGCCATGAGGGCAGCACCACTGATGATACTCTCCAGACGTTCCTCCAGTGACGGCCTGAAGCGAGCCTCACTGAATGTTAGCGGGTCCAAAATGATTTTATTCTGAAATTGAAAAATAAATAAATGAAATAAATAAGGCCAGGGATATAAATTGAGTTTTAGATTAAAACTAAAAATACCATGAACAAACTTCAGGAAGAATCACTTGTAGGCTGATTTTTACCATTGTGAGACATATTTATTTATTTATCACAATATAATTTAAATGTTTTATGATACCAGCTAAAGTATCACAATACCATGCAGTATTCTGTTAATTAATGATTCAAACATATTGAACAACTTTTAATAAATGCTTATATGTAAATGAAAACAGACCACATTTAACCACATTGGTCTGTGAAAAACTGTAATACGGGAGCATTTTCCCCCTTATATCTTGAAATTTCCAACTCTGACTGGAGGGCAGTATTACAGTTTTTCTGAACTGCTAAAACTTGAAACCATCACTCATTTTCTCAAAACCTTAAACACAAATCCAAACCTTCAAACTAAATTCACAGAACCCCTGACTCTTCTGGCAAAATCAAACATTGGCTTCAAAACCCATTTCACCTGTACTCAAAGTCAAACAGAGCTTTCAAATCACACACATATATTAGTCAATAATATACACTCTACAGATCATTCCTTAGACACTACCATTTATAAAAAAAAAAGATAGTAGTAAAGAAAAAGTTTAAAGCATTATCTAATTCTTCACATTTGTTATGTTATGATAAGAAATTCTCAAATTTATCAATTGTAAGAAATAAAAAGCTATAAAGCTCAAATAAAATTTGAGACCAGAAACATTACGTAACTGTAAGAGTAAAGAAACGAACTAAACACTTTGTTTGTAAGAACGGTTGGGAATTATTAACTAATATCTGTATCTTTTGCTGCTCTCATGTCATGTGGCACAAGAACGAATGACTCAGACCCGAAGACTAGAGAGGTGTACACATGCGTAAAAAATTAATCCCTCGCTGAGACAACTGGCCCGTTCCCGAGTCATATTAAAGATTCGTTCAAAATGAATGAATCGTTCAACGAGGACCCATCACTACGAGAATGAATGTAGCAGAAACACTGGTGAAATTGTGTGTGTGTGTGTGTGTGTGTGTGTGTGTGTGTGTGTATACCCTAAAGTCAGTCATTAAGTACTGATGTAGTGTATAAAACAACCTTCCAAATTTTTTCGATTATTGCTTTATAATGTATGCCTTAGTCACACAAACAGTAGTTTCCATTAGCAAACCACTGAAGACAGTCGGTTAGAGCCCATTTCCAGAGGCTGCTAAGGTGACCTTCAAGGGGAGACCCAGGGCCTCGGTTTACAACCACATTGTGATTTAATGGGGCTTTTAAACACAGGATGCAGACTCAAGAACATCCTCCCTTTTTATTGATGAAAAGATGCTACCAAATACAGGCTTTATGATCTCTAGGGCTGGGATGGGAAAATTACCATATTGATAGTGCCGATATTATGTTTTATGGCTATATATGGATACGGCTTCGGAAGCAGTTTGCATTTTGTGGACTTTGCCGGTGCAGATGAGTTGGAGGTGGCATTTAGAGGTAGCTAGTGACTGTGCCCTTTACTTTTGAGACTAATATTCAGAAAGCCACTCAGACCTGGTGGTTAATAATAAGTTCACAGATCCTTCATCGTTTATAACTCAGCATGCACTTCCTGTTCTTTGGCATATCCACAGACAGGAAATTATGTTTGCATCTTTTGTACTGTATGTGCTAATCTAGCAGCAGTACTGCCAGCTAACAGCAGCACAATTAGAGATAGAAATACATAGAGACAGCTTTCCCATAATAGCCTGTTGCCATGGAGATCAACTCTTAAGTAAAAACAGTAGAAGCAGTCTTGGCAATCTCAATGACTCTATTTATAGGTTTGTTTGAAATCTGTCTGCATCAAGTTCCCGGCTCTATTACAGTCTGCCCTCTTCTGCCTGATTGAGGGGCTAAAACAAAGACTCGTGTGAAATATTTGATTGGACAGCAGAACTTTCAGATGCAGACAGGCTGGACCAAAGCCAATGTAAAACAATTTGTACAGATTACTTAGATCTTGTGTGTCGCATATTCCGAGTACATATTCCAATAATTACAATGAGTTAAAGACAACCTGAAACAACAGCTTTTCCAACTCATCTGACTTTTGTAATGCAGTGCAGACTTGAGTCAAACAATATTTAGCATGAAGTAATGTAGGCCAAGACCTGATTTGATTAAACATGAATTGATTGGATTGTGAAAATCTAGCTCCTATTTGTGGTTAATATTTCTCCACCTGCATAGCCTTCAGCCATCTATTTCTTTACAGTCGCATTGATTCATAAGTACTGATGAAACATGCAAAATGAGACCAGGTACATTCATTACACAAACAAACAAGATCAATTTTGTTTTCACGCTGTCCTTAAGAGAGGCTTATTGCATTGCTTGCAGAATTATTGAAGAAACAAAAACTCATCAGTGCTTGTGGGACTGGGATCCGTCATGAAGCCTGGATCTTGGCCTTATCAGAGAACTTCTCTATATGATTTTCGAGGACAGCAATGCATACAAATACATACAAATAACCTTCACAAAAATAAAATAAATAAAAAAAACTTAATAATAATATGGTTCTGGTTTTATTCAGCAAGAATGTCTTACATTTATCAAAAGTGATAATAAACATTCACATTTTAACAAAAATATTTTATCAGCATATAAACCACACAGACCACCCAATAAGTCTTTTTTTAGGCTGGTCTGCCTCAGCGGTCTAACAGTGCTTGTTAATGTCAATATGACTGAGCTGGCCAATCAAATAAAAGTAGGCCAGGTTTACTGTTCACAGAAGCAGAGTGCATATTCCAGCACGAAGCGTCAGTTTAACGTTGCAAGACATGAAAATGTTAAATGACCGACAGCTTTATCCAGTGACGCAAACTACTCCACTTTTTTTCTCAAATAAAAGTCGAGAGAGAGACATGGAAGTTGCATGCAAAGCAAATGGTTTTAATGCACAACTACTAGCCAATCAGAATATGTTATTCAACCATACCATGGTATATAAATTGGTCCCCACATAATGTTTAATATGGTTACAACCTTTTATATCAGTAAATCAGAATGAAAGATGATGTGACACTGAAGACTGAGGTAATAATGCTGAAAATTCAACTTTGCCATCCCAACATACATAATACAAAATTATTTGCAGATAAACCTTTAAGAAAATCTAAATACTCTTATCTAGACGACAAATAAAACATACTATATGCACTAAGAAGACAAATGAAGTGAAATGCAAAAAGTCATTCTGAAAGGGTGCCATCAATTTGTCAGCCCAAACATAATTAATCCAGATTGATTGCTGAGGAGTACACAAACTCATCTGTAAAAATGAGATTCAATCAGTTATGTAGTGTACTGTATGTGTGTGTGTGTTTTAGAAGTGGGTGGGATTGCCACTTACTCCTCTCACACAATATGACAGGTTGTTTTTCAAGGACGGTATAATGAGGGAGCATACAGGAGAGCGGTGCATTGAACGCAACCTACTTTTACACAGTGACTAAAGTGCTTTGGAGCGAGAGGATGGGAAAGAGGAAAAACATGGGTGAGAGAGAGCGAGCGAAAAGGACAGAAAGAGTGTGACAAACAAAGATGGCTAGGCCGGTGACTAGTCTGTGTGGGTTATTAATGACTTGTGTCTATCTAGGGTGTCTCTAAGACCAGGCTGGAATCCAGCAAACCACTGTCCTACATTCAATGAGTGTGTGTGTGTGTTTGTGTGTGTGGACATACAGCAAGGTTAAGAGAGCCAGAGCGCCATCTGACTGATTCATGCAAACACCACCTGCTCCATCGCAGTGCCACCAACACTTCCCCCTTTGATCTGCTATTAAAATGTTTCTGTCATCACTGTAATGCAACTGCCCACATCAGAAGTCTGTCTCATGTGTTTCTGTTGTGTGTTGGCGAGCCTTCTGTCCACCACAATGGTTTATATACACCACCCGCATGCATACGCTTGCTTGTGTTTAAGTTTGAGTCCTCACAGTCTGTAGGGTAAAAGAGTTGTTCTAAAACTGAGAAAGCATAAGTAAACACATTTATATGACTGATGCAAAGAAAGAATGACAAACTCAGTATTAACAAGTTTTTTTGTTTTTTTTTTGTCTTGTCAGGTTACAGTAATCTCATAGATGCCACATCATTTACAGCTGTTTTCCTCTTCTCTCCCTTATCCCCTCCCTTTCTTAGATTCAGTAAAGTTATAATTTGCCTTATTAAATTCATATTTCCCACCTTTTCTCTCACTTTTAGTATTAAATGCCATTTATTTTGTGCTGCTATTTTTATAAAAGCCTGCATTACACTGTGGAAAGTTTCACAAAACAAACCACACTAAAATATGCTGCAGTAACAATTCAGGTTGATCTGAAACGATTATGGACATTATTAAAAATAAACCTTTTCTGATATTGCAAACATTCAGTAAGATATGCAGATCAGTGTTGCCATTGTAGCTTTTATTTTTTATTTTTTATGTATACAGTATAAATCTATAAATCTTAATTCAAAAGATCAAGTGAAATGTGAATGCCAAGTGATTCATTTATTAATTTGTTAATTAATTAATCAATTAAACAGATTTTTTTTTTTTTTGTACTGTGGTTTATTTGCGCAAAACGTAAGCAGTTAAACATAGAATATAAAAAAAAAAAAATGTTCTAAAAACTGGTGGTAACGCATTACAAGTAATGAAAGTTACATAATCAGATTACTTTTTTCAAGTAACTAGTAAAGTAATGCATTACTTTTTAATTTACAAGAGAATATTTGAGTTTCTTTTTCAAAAGTTTTGTTTTCCCATTTATTGACTGACAAGTCTCCTGTCCCCATACTGGGAGAAATCTGAAGTACAGAGGCGTTGTGTCAGCTGTGTGAACATGATGTAGCTCTAGACTAAACGTGGAATGTGCATTAATTCATCCCACTCGATTTAGTATTCATCAAACTGAATTAAAACAGTAAAATGCAAACTCAGAATATGACGCAAACCTGCAATAATTAAATATGTTAAATAGCACAAATGTATCGAATCCCATTTTACTAACTAATGTCTTTGCTGCTTACCTTTAATGATCCAGTTCAACTATACTAATAAGCAATAATGACTTTAGATAAACTATCAATTGTGCTTCATTGTTTTTTTTATTGTGTGTGTGTGTTTTACTGTTGAAGAGTGTTGAACCTTCTTCTCCGTGTTCTGCTGTACAGACGTGAATTTACTTTTCCTTCAGCCTGAGGTTTAGTCATTACACTTTTTGTGTGAAAGGGATTTTACATTTGCTATAATTAGAACTTCTTATATTAAAAACAATCAAGCCCTGCTCATATTTAAAAGTAAGGCAAAAGTAACGTAGCACATTACTTTCCATGAAACTAAGTAACTAAGTAACGTAATTAGTTACTTTATAAGGGAGTAATGCAATATTGTAATCCATTACTTTTAAAAAGTAACTTTCCCCAACACTGACAATACCTTCCAGGAGTTGCAACCCACTCAAAAAAGGAGAGCGCCATCTCTCCAACCACCCTGTGGTGTAGATTTGTTAATTCTGTCTGAAAGCCTCTGAAAGTCACACACCGCAAACCAATAGCCAGGCCATTCTTACTATTCATTACATTTTCATGCATAAAGACAATATATTGAACTAAAACTAAAATAAAATTAATAAAAGTTAAATAATAAAAAATAAATTAATAAATCAAAAGTCAGAAAAACACCTCAAAATCACCTTTAAATCAGTAGTGAACTTTATGAGGAATTGTTTTCTTTTATCATTACTTATTAGTTTTACTTTCCATCTTTTGATATGCATTTTATGCATACAAATTGTATATCCTTCTTCTTTTATTATCATCATCATCATCATCATCATCATCATCATCATAATTAGTAGTAGTAGTAGTAGTAGTAGTAAAATTGACAAAGGAACTGACTGATTTAAAATATGCTGGCAAAAATAGTTAGAAATGACAGGAACTGTAAGCACAGTGTCGAAAGTGTTTTAGATTCATTTGGTGTTGTGAGCATGAGGAATGACCGTACAAAGATCTCCACTGCATCAGTAATTCACAGATAAAAAGAGCTGCTCATTAATCTGTTCCACTGTGGTTCGTAAATCGTTGCTTCATCATTTTAAGATAAGAAGCAAAATAAGAAACAAGAAACTAGTTTGCCAAAAAGTAGTACACAAGTAACTCTGAGCACTATAATAAGTGAAATATGGGAAATTATGAAATTTTATATATTGTGTGTGTGTGTGTGTGTGTGTGTGTGCATAAAAGAAAGATGTTGAAGTGTAAGTAATTTCCCATCAGACTATATTTTACTTCTCAACATTCAGTGATGTATTTATTTATTCATTAATTAATTAATTTGTTTTTTTTTTTCTAAACAAGACAGAGTCAGCACAGAGGGATGTAGCAAGAATTCTTCATTCATAAAACATTTCATTAACTTTCACTCCAAGTGGCAAGCTAATGTTGATCAATGAGTTTTGCTTAGGAAAAAAAAAGAAAAGTCACGCAAATCAACCTCCAATCACAGAGATAGAGACAAAAGCTGACTTTAAAAATAGGGCACTTTTAAATGAAAGGGCACTAAGACTCATGGTAGACTTTGGAAAACAGCTCGTTTGAATAGGAGAGAGAAAGCACAGAGGAGAGAGCCCCCTGGGGAAAAGCACCTTTTGTTATTCCATTTGGTGCTTATTGGAGGCACAGGGTCTGAGTGACAGTCTAAAACTACAGTGAAGGGGAGAGTGGAGTGAGTCTCATCCTTCATGGAGCCGATGCTTTTATTTTACTAGCAAAGATCAATTCATGAACCACTTGTTTGTTCGAGCCAAAATTTTCAAGTGAATCAGTTCACAAAACCAAAACAAAATATTCATGAATCATTCTGGAGGCAACAACTAACAAACTTATTGAACCAACAGGTATGTAAGGAAACCAATAAATAAACTAATAAATGATCTCAACATAGAGCATTCATAGAATTTGACTAAATGTATAGTCCACCCAAAAATGAAAAATTACACAGAAGACATTCTAAAGAATAACTAAACAGTTTCGGGTGCCACTGACTTCCATTGTAAGGACAAAACACCAGTAAAACATACAACGGGAACCAAAACTGTCTGGTTATACACATTCTTCAAAATATCTTATTTTGTGTTCAGCAAAAGAAAGAAATACAGTTGTGGTCAAAACTTTACAAGCACTTTGCAGTCTCTGCAAAATGTTAATTGTTTTACCAAAATAAGAGGGAACAAACAAAGTGCATGTTATTTGTTATTTAGTACTGACCCGAATAAGATATTTCACATAAAAGATAATAACGTAAATTTGGCAAAATGAAACGTACTGGAAATATCATTACAATTGTATTACACAACACATTTGTCAACACGTATGCAAAACAGTTTTAATAAATAGCATTATGCAGATGAGAGATGTAAATGAAATTTTATTGTTCATTGCAAATGCAAATTTGCATTATAAATGTTTTTTTTATGAGATGAATCATCGCTGCAAAGAGAGACAATTAGAATAAACCCTCTTATTAATAAAAACAGCAACATTTGCCTATGTATTTCTCTTTTTTAACATTTTACAGGCTGTGATATGCCATGTGGATGCCAGGAACCACATGATGACACAACTGAGGCCACTCTGGGTCAACGGTAGGTCTAGGGTCAGTAAATATCAAGGGCCTCTTTGAATGCACAAGGCCAACCTTTGAAGAAATAATGGAATATGATGGATTACTATAAATGTTAAAATGTTACATCTGCAAGGATTTTTTACTATAAAGCATATCTTATAGCATTGCTGGAGCTAAAGATCAACTAATCTTTAGTCTAAGCTTTAGGCAAGGCAAAGATCTAGTTTTGTCTTGTTCAGTCTTGAGTTCGTAGTGTTGCAGCATTTATTTAAATATATGTATAAGAATAAGCTACAATATACCAAAACTATAATAATGATCCTGTAATTCAATCCCAAATTGGAACATAACTGCAGCTCTAAATGGATTTCATAGTGATAAGCATAGCCAGGCATGAAATCATTTATTCTAAGTTGTCATGAAAACATTTGGCGCTTCTCTTAAAAAAACATTTTAAGATATGAAAAGCCCACCTTTATTGTTCTGAGAGAAAATTAACATTTATTCATTCTGCAGAAGCTTTTATCCAAAGCAACAAATGAAAAGTAGTACAACATTAGCGATAAACCATGTGTGCTTGGGGAGGTCCAGAAGACACATCTGAAGAGCCATTTATATCATGATAAAGTATATTTGCATAAATGTTTCAATGCATAGAAGCACTATAATTTTCTTGTGCTATAATCTCAATCTTGGAACACAGGGCCATTAAGCATGATTCCTGACCGATTTATGTTTTTTGTTAATTTATTAATATTACTTTATGTTATTTGATTTATTTAGTTATTTGTTCATTCAAATTAGGATATATATGAATGTGCAAATCGCTGATTGCTCTGTCAAACTTTGAAGGAGGACGTGACCTTGTTTCATAAATGGTGCATAGAAAAATTATTCCAGCAGGCAGTTCCGGCAGGTCGAACCATCTGGACAAAATGGCCCAAATTGAGTTTCAATAATCACAGATTCGTAAGGACATAACAGCAAACTGGCTATAAAGTCTAACACCTGGGGGTGGACACTGCATTTTAGTTGTTACTATCAGAAATAAAAAAAGATTTAAAAGTAATGCTGAGGACGGCAGTTCTCAAGAACATTGGTGCAGTCGGGGTCCTTAAAGGTCATCCATGTGCATGCTTGTCAAGTGTGTCTTTGGACTACATTGTTATAAGACACAGTAAAGACTTTAAGGGCTTTTTCTTGTACGTAAAAGATTGATACAGTGTATCTCCTTCGCCCATATTGTTAGCCTGTCTTCCATTCGAATCAACGTTAAGCAGTGAGGTCATGTCTTAAAAGCATATAGGATATGCAGTATGTGTAAGTCAGGCCTGACTTAACATGAAGCCACAACGAGGTGACGGCTGACAATTGATCTTAACCGTAGATGCTAGCTAAGTTGAGCTGATCTGGATATTAGTTTAAAGAGACCACTCTCAACCTCAAGGGGAATTTCTGTGACAGACGGTTGTGAATGAGAAGACTGCAAGCAGCATTGCCCATAAGGGTCAGCCTGTAGACTCTAAATCAAAGAGACAATCCACCATTGATCAGGCTCCTGAGAGCTAGCTATGCTCCAGGTCAATAAAAAAGACCAGATGGAGACAACAAGATTTAGATACAGTGAACAGAAAAAAAACAGAGGCCAGTTGTATAAACTTATTAAGACTGAGGGTAATCAGTCTTACTTTTCAGATTCAAATGAGACCAGTTACAAGACTAAAAGCAGACTAGTCTAAGCAGTTTATGTGTAACATTTACAAAAAAAAAAGGAAAATTAGGTCATTATTTACTGACCTTAATTTGCTCATTTAGTTATTTATTAGTTTATGTATTTTATTATTGATTCATTTACTTACGTATTTACTTATTTACTATTTGATTTTGTTTTATTGTTATTTATGCAGATATTTACTTACGCATTTACTTGTACTTGTACTTGTAGTTACCAATTGTGTGTTTATTCATTTATGTGTTTATTTACTTTTTGTTACACAAAACAAAGTCATACAGATAAGAAATGCTATAAGGGTGAGTAAACAAGTTATTTTGGTGGGGGGTTTCCAAAAGGAGGTTCTGGCACTTGACCCACCTTTCATTTTCATTTTCAATTTCGTGTCTGTGCTGCTCTGTTATAAACTGAATGAAGCACAGTCTTCCATCTGACTGCTTCCTTGATCAATTCGGAGCTGTTAGCCACACCTGTAATCCTGCTGCCTGCAAAAACTATACACTGACCAATCCACTCTCTCTCTATTGCTCTACAGTGACTGAACAAATGACTTAGCTGGCTTCAAATAGTCATGTCTCTCTCTTCTTCTGGGATGACTTGTGCAAAAAGGTCACATCTCAAAACCAGTATCAGTCTAAAAGCATAATCTCTGTAATACTGATTCATTCATTTACATGAATTAAAGACCATGCACCATTAAAAATGCTGTGAAGGTAATTTACCTTGTGCAGCTGCAAATACACTCAAGTGGCCTCTTGGTGCTATTTGCTTATTGAATATTCTAAAGTCTCTGATTGTAAAACAGTATAATCAGCTTTCTGTTCATTTGGAAGCAAATCAATTCACAAATTCATTTTTGAAACAAACAGATATGGAAAGACAGTTTTTATTGTGAAATATTATTAATTTCTTTCTAATAAATAAATAAATGGAAATTACTGACCAAAACTTTACAACAGTGATTAATTTATATAACTAAGAAAGAAAGATCTAAAACAGTTTGTTGGCAAATGCAACTTAATATGCTGAAATACAATTAAATCCATCTACGTATGTGTCACACACCTGGACTCATTTTGTGTGTTTTTGCCCCTGTGACCCAGTTTCTGTCTTCCGTGTCTGGTTTGATTAGTTTCCAGGTGTGTCTCTTCATTTCCCCATGTGTTCCATGTCCCTGTTAATTTAGTCATGCCATCCACCTGTGTTTCCCCAATTATCCCTTCTATAAAAGCCTTGTCCTTTCAGTTCTCTTTGGTCGGGTCTACTCGTCTAAATGTCAACTTGTCTACTTGTCACCTGTTACTTGCCACTTGCCTCTTGCCACCTGTTATTTACGACTTACCTTGTTTATGTTTTATTTAATAAATCCTTGTTTCGTTTATCCCTCGGCTCCGTGTTCCTTCCAGCAGCATAAGCCGTGACAGAAGACCCGACCAAAAAAGTTAAAAACTGCGTGTTTTCCCTCCGTTTTGTTTTCCGTTTTTTTTCACAGTCTTTTTTCTTTCCGTAGTGTTTCATGGATCCCCTCTATCGCCCCGAATACCTCCTCCTCCTGCTGGAGCAGGAGGGACTGTCTCTCGAGGACCATACCAGACGGTTTCTCTGGCTAGCTAATGCCACCAGCTACCCGGACCACGCGCTCTGCACCTTTTATCACGCCAGCCTGAACCCTAGGTGCAGAGCGTTGTCGCCCGAAGATGGTCCTCGGGAGGATTTCGCCGCATTTATAGAGTGGAATCTGGTGAGAAATGGGTCCCCTCTCACGGTCGGCCCAATGGAGGATCTCGCCAGGTCCACTTTGGACCCAGAGCCCAGCCTACAATCTCCCCACGGTACGAGGCATAAGCCCGAGCCCACCGATGACGGAGAGCCAGAGAGCATCCCGTCAGACCAGGTGCGAGAGCCGGCGACACTGCCCACCACGAGGGAGCAAAATGTGGAGCGCCAAATGGGTCAAAATGAGGGGGTTTCCAATTCACCTATGCCAGATCCTCTGTTAAGCCCAGGAAGGGCTCCTGATCTTCCGTTAAGCCCAGGACGGGCTCCTGATCCTCCTGTAAGCCCAGGATGGGCTCCTGATCCTCTGTTAAGCCCAGGAAGGGCTCCTGATTCCCCGTTAAGCCCAGGACGGGCTCCTGTTCCCCCGTTAAGCCCAGGACGGGCTCCTGATCCTCCTGTAAGCCCAGGACGGGCTCCTGATCCTCTGTTAAGCCCAGGAAGGGCTCCTGTTCCCCCGTTAAGCCCAGGACGGGCTCCTGTTCCCCCGTTAAGCCCAGGACGGGCTCCTGATCCTCCTTTAAGCCCAGGACGGGCTCCTGATCCTCCGTTAAGCCCAGGACAGGCTCCTGATCCTCCGTTAAGCCCAGGACGGGCTCCTGATCTTCCGTTAAGCCCAGGTAGGGCTCCTGATCTTCCGTTAAGCCCAGGACGGGCTCCTGATCCTCCTTTAAGCCCAGGACGGGCTCCTGAACCCCCGTTAAGCCCAGGAAGGGCTCCTGAACCCCCGTTAAGCCCAGGACGGGCTCCTGATCCCCCGTTAAGCCAAGGACGAGCTCCTGAACCCCCGTTAAGCCCAGGACGGGCTCCTGAACCCCCGTTAAGCCCAGGACGGGCTCCTGAACCCCCGTTAAGCCCAGGACGGGCTCCTGATCCTCCGTTAAGCCCAGGACGGGCTCCTGATCCTCCGTTAAGCCCAGGAAGGGCTCCAGCCCCAGAGCTTACTCCAATGCCTGCTCCTCCAAAATTCCCACCCTCCCACCTACTCCTGCCTCCTCCTCCGCTGTCGTCTGGCTGCCCCTCTGCTCGCCCTCAGCCTACCATCATTGTGGTGCGAGCTCAGCGGGACCGCCATCCTCCAGCGACGCCTTGGTCGGCGTCTCCCTCACCTCCGCCTCCAGCCTCTGAGGCCTGGACTCCGCCTCGGCCCGTTGACCCGTCGGCTCCACCATGGCTCCTAGCTCCTTCCTCTCCGCCGTGGCCCGGCAGTCCGCAGGCTCTGCCTGGCTCCCTCGTCCCTCCGGCTCCGCCTTGGTCTGGCGTCGTCCATCCTATGCCTCGGGACTCCACTCCTCTGGCTTCGCCTCATCCCTCCGTCCCTCCGGCTCCGTCAGGCTCCTTCATCCCCTCGGCTACACCTCAGTCCTCGGTCACTCTGGCCTCACCGCGGCCTTCCGGATCCACATCGCCGCGTCAGTCACCAGAGCCATCTGTTCCGCCTAGGACCTCCGGCTCCTCCCCGTCACCCTGGCTCTTCGGCTCTCCGTCTCCGCCTCGGGCTCCTCCTCCACTTGCTCCGTTGCCGTGGGTCGAGTCCCTGGAGTCAGTGACCATTCCTCCTCCATGGCTCCTTCCACCGTCGGCCCCACCTTGGGCCGTTATGGCTGTGGCCTGGGTCCTGCTGGGTACCTCCTGCTTCAGATCCTTCCTGTCTCCTCCCTGGCTCCTCCCTCCGTCATCTCCTCCCTGGCTCCTTCCTCTGTGGTCCCTGTCTGCTGGCCCCCTCCTGGGAGGCTGTCCTCCACCGGAACCTCCTCCCAAGTTCCCACCCACGCCTCCCTTTGTTGTTTCTACGGTGCGAGGACGCACCTACCGGGAGGGGGGAGTACTGTCACACACCTGGACTCATTTTGTGTGTTTTTGCCCCTGTGACCCAGTTTCTGTCTTCCGTGTCTGGTTTGATTAGTTTCCAGGTGTGTCTCTTCATTTCCCCATGTGTTCCATGTCCCTGTTAATTTAGTCATGCCATCCACCTGTGTTTCCCCAATTATCCCTTCTATAAAAGCCTTGTCCTTTCAGTTCTGTTTGGTCGGGTCTACTCGTCTAAATGTCAACTTGTCTACTTGTCACCTGTTACTTGCCACTTGCCTCTTGCCACCTGTTATTTACGACTTACCTTGTTTGTTTTATTTAATAAATCCTTGTTTCGTTTATCCCTCGGCTCCATGTTCCTTCCAGCAGCATAAGCCGTGACAGTATGGCGGAAGAGTCTTAATATTTTTGAGGCCACCCCTGAACACATGTTGTTTCCCAAACCCACAGAGCAGCAGCTGGTTTGTGGTAATGTTCTGAACCTCCAGTGGACAGAATTGAGATTGTGAATACCCTTCAGCAGCACAGTTATCTAAGTCACATGTGCTAACACACTAAGTGCCCCATTTATCACTCCAAGGGCCCCAGAGTGCAACGAGACCCGAGCAACGCAAACTGTAAAACCTGGATTCTACAACTCTCACATCTCTCCATGCGAGTATCTGGGTTTTACATTTTGAACAAGACTTTGCAGAATACCAGTTACATAGAATCACTGATATAAAGGGGGAAACATACACTGAAATACTGTTTGCAAACAAACAGTCACAGTTAGATTGTGTGACATAATGCTATGGGCAGCTGCATTTATTTCATCAGAGTAGAAGTGTCAGTAAGGGGTCACATGTTCTGACCCTACACTGATGTCATTGTCAGAGTTGTGCAACATTCCAAATTTAATTGGAAATGCTAGCTAAAATAATGCAGAACTACACGTCAATTCAAAGAAGCAGAATTGACATAAAAAATATATATATAAAGAAATTTTAAAAAATTTATCCAACCAGTTATATATAAATATATAAAACTTTAACAAATTGTAAATATTCTCTAAATATATACATATTTCAGCATTTATCCTGCAAAATTTCAGGTAACTTACTTTTATGTTAAGATTAGGTAAAGATTACTCATACTAATCTTACTTTTTTTTTTTTTTTGAAAATTGTTTCTTCACATTTATATGTCCCTTCTTATGAGCTAATAATATAATATAACATAATATAATATAATATAATATAATATAATATAATACAATATAATACAATATAATATAATATGTATTAATGTTTTGTATTTAGCTCATATTCATTTGTATATAGCTCATTTTCAATAATTACTGAATTTTAAAACTTATCAATGTCATAATTTTACCTAAAACTTATTTGAGAAGCCCACAGGGTAAACTCTAAGGAGATGAGACCCTGGTCTTCACTGAGCAACAAGCAGCTGGGCTGAGACCAGTTGAGAGAGTAGATAAATTGAGTTATTATCTGGTTTGATCAGACAGTGGAGTTGAGACTAGAGGCCTGCTTTGATGTAACATCTGGGTGATGCACAAAACAACGAGTCAGGCCTGCCTGCTGATGTTTATGACAAACACAGAAGGACTAGGCCTTGGGTACAGCCATCTGTTCATGTATGGCCATATACGTGTGTACATATGAGTGTGTCTCTGACGGGCACGTTTGCTATTATGATTCTCCTGCCTGGAGCCGGATGGAGAGGAAGCCGGTTACTCACCTCCATTCAGTCATAACATATTAAGGCTTTGTGCTAAAAAGACAGTGAGTCAGTTCTCAAGGCACAGTTTTAGGCCTCTGCTGTACAACCTATCCGCCTGTGTCGTCATCTCACTTCCCATAAGGCTATGCATTACTGGGACAGTTATGAGTTTGGAGGCTTCTACAGTGACCTATAAAACTGCATAACAGTGCCTTAGAGCAGGGGTCTTCAAAAATGGGGGCCCACGACCCCTAGGGGCTGCACAGCGATACTTGATGGCGTCTGCTAATTATTATTTGATTTAAAACTAATATTCGTAGGAAAAAATGGAAATATGCATTACATAAAATATCTAATTTAACAAACTTATTTTACTTTTAATTGAACCTCTGACATTAAAATGTACTGTAATAAAGGCAACACTCAGTTGCTTGAACTAAAAAAAAAGATGCAAGAAAGAAAGAAATATTGTTTTGTTTTTTGTTTTGTTTTTCCTGGACAAAAGTGGTATATGGTGCTTTATCGTGATTATATGACTGGTTTATAATTTCTAGTTCACACTGATGTTTCTAGGCCATTTTCACAGTTCTGACAAAAATTATGTTAACCAGTTAGATGATGTTTCTTAGTCGGCTTGATTTTAATGAATACAATTTGTAAAAACAATGTTTGTTTCCGAGCATAAAAAGAAAAGATAACAAATGCAATATGTAGTAACAATGGTGCACTGGTCAAATGGGGCAAGTGGCCTGAAACTCCAAGGACATAAGCTCTCTTATATAGCTTACATAAATATAGGTGACCTGGTAAAGTAATCAACAAAAATTTTTTGCAACATATTTAATAAAAGACACATGCTCTGCAATTTATTGAACCAACAAACTATAAAGTGTACGAGGTTAAAATCACAGATGCGGAGCCAAAAATGAGAGCGAAGGGGCCGGGGCACCCATGCAAGAGCAACTTATTTCTTGCCTGTCACTTTTCATTAGGCAGCACAGCAGACAGAGAGCTGATTGAAGTGTTGCATCAAATTTGCAGGCCGGTAATTCCAGGCCACCAGGCTGTGTAAATATTTCAAAGGGGACTCCCTCAGGCACTGTGATGTAATGCTGTGGACACTATATATATAAATATATATATATATATATATATATATATATATATTTATTTTTATCAGTGTAGAGTATAAAGATGTGAAGTGTCAGGAGGGGGTCATTGCTCTGACCCTACACTGAGGTCACTGCAAATCACTGTGGGTTGTAAAGCATTCAAAATTGAGAATGATGAGAAATAGAATGCTTTTTAGAGCATGTGCATTTAATACAAACTATACATTCTGTATATTATTGTCACAATCACCTACTGTGCTGGAGCGAGGAGACTAGGAGCTAACACCAGAATACAGTCTTTAATATTCTACACACATGGTAGCCAGGAAAGACACACATAGCAAGGCGTCGAAGTTTAATACCGGACCAGGGAGAAAGGAACAGGCTAGAATTCAAATAGGGCAGACAGGTGAAGTGATGAACTTATAATAAGACACACCTGGAAAAAAATGAACACACAACTAGTACAGGAACCAGAAAAACCCAGCTTTCATCTCTAAATACAGAATAATATCTAGATGGAATAGAGAAAAAAAAACTGCCAAGTGGAAAAGGACATCTGGCGAAGTTAAGATTGTCACAGATAAACTGTATTCAAATAAGTCAACAAACTCATGTTGATAATGTTAATGAGCAAAGATACTTTGAAATGCCGGTACAAAGGCAGCGGCTGACTGGAGACAAGAATTCAGTAAACATTCAATCAATCCTTCAGAGAATGCAGGAGTCTGTTTGTGTGTGGGTTTGGGAGAAAGCTCAGTACAGCTTTGTGCCTTTGAGCTCTAAACATAGGGCAATATGGCCATCCATACTCACTAATGGCTGAAACTATGAAAACCAGGGATGGCACAACTAAAAAGGAAAAAAAGGAAAATGCAGCCACTTATGTCTTGAAAAAATAACAACTGAACATGAATTTGGAGAAAAATTTATAACAGTATACAGCTATTTTTCAAACAGTATTTCTGGTCTATCTAAAAAGGATGCAATGAAGTCTATCAATTAACATTTACATTTATTCATTTATCAGACACTTTTATCCAAAGCAATGTATAATTGAGCAGCTTTATTTCAAGCACCACTTGCACAGTGTGTATATTTGTTCTGTTATTACTTGTAATTTTCTATTAGTATTTTATTAGTGACTCTTTATTTTTTTATTTTATTTTTTTTTATTTTTTATTTTTTTATTACCTGAAGAATATAAAGCAATGTTTGCTTATATGCAGTTTAAGTCCACATGGAATCTTTATATTTATTGTATAATATTTATATAAACATTTTAAATAAAACTGTGTTTTCAACAGCATATGCATTTTCCTTTGGTTTCAAAAATATAGACTATTGAAACTAATCTAGTGAAAACTCTAACTGAGGAGTTTATGGGCCAGATTTACTAACAGTTTGTGCCAGAGCAAACCATCTTTTGATGTTACAAAAGTACTATCAGGATTTAGCAAAAAAAGTGAATTCTTTTGGCTGACCTTATTGCATATGCATTTGTAGGAGTGTCCCTATCAGATGCAAAATTTATGTGAGGAGAGTATTTAAATTCATCAAGCAACATGATTTGCTATGAGTTGCAGTAGTCACTTTACTGGTATTTGCGCCACGATTTACCGCCCCCCAAAAAAGCATGTCTTAACACATTTTGCACTTGACATGGCTGCGATTTTTGCTGCCAGGAGGAGGCACTGCAGAGAACAGAGAGTGTGTGGTAGGAGGAAGAGAATTTTTTCCACTTGTATTAATTTATTTGGAATGCCAGAGGATTAGAATCGGCTCTGCTTGTTTGTGACCTTATACTAATTTGCACTGCTCTTGGTAGATTGCCTTGGTCATTATGGAAATGAGATGTTGTGTCTGTGTTCTTTAATTTGCACATTGTCAGAAGATCATCCGCAGAATTTTCCACTCCCATCAGTGCTTTTCTGGAACTGTGCTCTCGAGCTATTTTGCCTCGTTTAGTAAACATGGCCCTTAGTTTCCATTTGTATTCTTTCTGTCTGCAATTTTGTTCCGTAACAACACAGTTTTCCTATTGTAAACCAATTTAAATGGGACTTATAGTTGATTGGTTGACTGACCGACTGGCCAGCACAATTACATTACATTACAAACCCATGAGTTCGGTAAAAATCATCCAGATAATTTTCAAATTAGTATTCAAAATAGACTGCCCATCAATGTGTTGAAAGCTTCTGCAGTGTGGGGATTCCTCTCTTAAACAGCCTCTTTTAAAATCCTCTCCGTGTTGCTGAAATGTGGTTTTATTTCCTTATTCTAACTGATTTGCTTACATGACTGCGATTATTTCCGCAAGCTATCAGCTTTGTCGGTACTCTGGAGTCTCCTGGCATTCCGGCACTTTCATGTCCCACATCGCCGCTCCTCTGTTTCCTAATATGTCTCCTCATTTCAAACACTGGAATGCAATCACCTAGTCTCCCTCAGTGGACACCCAAATCAGCCTCTTCATCTCGCACCTTATCAAAACAGTTCTCGCTTGACAAACGCCAGTATATGGAATATATTATGAAAGCGTTACCCTCATAAAATATGCAGCGCTGAAGCTTACACACAGTAATAAAGAAATAAAGAATCTCTATATAGTGGAAAATATGCTAATTAGCCACACAACATTCATCAAGAACTTTGCTCGCCTGTGCGGCAGTAAAAGTGCTTCGTTATTGATAGACTATCTCATTGACCTGTTCTTGGCAGAGTTTGGGAATCGATGAGCCATCAATCTCATATCCATATTTGGCCTGATGAACATATGGCGAAATGTTTTGTTCTTGTGAGGTTGGTGGAGCAGCTAGCTTCATTAATCATTGCTTCTTCTAATGGGCCAGCAGAGGGCACTCGTGGCTTCTTAATGAGGCTGGAGCCCGTCCCGGCCTCTCTCTGGCACTAGCCTGTTTGGATGTCTTTTCGTGAGCTGAGAGTTAAGGGAACAGACCCCACAACCTCCCGGTGTCAAGGGAGCCTGTTCCGAACACAGGGCTGCTAAAGCATGGCACCCACTGGCCACAGAAGCAGATGGGCACCACAGCGAATTCCTAGAGGTGTAGCGGCAAATCTGTCAACATACTACAAACATGGTGGGTAATTAATGTGGCAGAAAGGGAAGTTAGGCCCTTCCTCCAACAACACAGCCCATATTGGGGTAAGCTCAGACTGAGGAGCAAATGGATAAGCCATAACTGGCCTGAACTTGAAGAAAACTGTACTATTAAGATGTTATGCAGTTGAAGGATTTGGGAAGGTGCTCCTAAATTTGAACAATATTAAGGATGAAATAATTGAAAATAACTGCATAAAATGCATGCTGTGTTTTATCTCGCAGATATAGGTCAGAAAATGGAAAGATTAAAAGAGGGAATCGAGAAATGCAGTCTGTGGTAGCGATCAAAGAGCCAGAGAATATGAACTGAATGTGAAAGCCTCTCTAACATAGCATTCTGGTAACTCATTATAGGACTTCATCCATTATTTACTAGAAGCACACACCAGTGCGCTTTCCAGAGGAACCGAATTGTGAGCCTACTTTGGCGGTTCCATGGGGGATTCGTACATTAGTAAAGACAGTTGGCCATTTACCTGAATAATTTAATATACAGTTACAAATCACTTTATTACATAGGAAAAGAAAATCTTAATTTTATGAATGATTTTGTTCAAAACAAAGACAAAATAGTTCTCTGAAAGAAAACAATATATTCTCAGAAAAGCTAGGAACATTCAGCAGCATCTATATTTGTCTCGACTCTCAAGAAAAGTTTTATTGTTGGAGCTAAATAACATAGATTTCTGAGTTCTGCTGAACAACAGCGCTGCAATATTAGAAGGCTGTTCTTGTTTTTTTTTGTTTTTTTTAGATCTTTTTCACCCTTCTTAATGACTACACCATCAGTTATTCACAACCAGTTACCTGGTTTCCTCACACATCAGCCAATTAAATAACAAAGCAGTCCTCATAAAGTGTTGAAAATAAATAACCATAATTAATAATAGTAAATAAATAAATACATAGTAGATATTCAATAATATTAAACTCAATTAATCAATTATATGTAGAACATGAGTCTAGACACCATTTTCAGACTGACCCCTGATTTTTTAAAAGTCTACCTTTGTTAATAGCAGACAAAAACGTCAATATGTGACTATATTGCTTAGTGTCCTGTGTTTAAATACTTCAAAAAGAGCCAACGGTGGATTTATACAGTGAGGTGACAAAATCTGTCAGTTTGTTGTTGGTGTAAGAAGTGAAAAGGCTATAGACAGGCCCACGGACAGATTATTAACAGGCTGCTAGGCCCCGTTTAGTGGTCTTCTGTTACCTATAAAGCTGGCTTTAAGGAGGTATAAATCTCCGCAGTACTAAAAGGCTCTCTATCGGGATCAAGACTGTGTACCTTTACACTAGAAAACAAGCACTCAGGGGTAAGGGATACGTGTGGGAATGAGAGGAAATGGCTACAACCTCGGTGCCAGGTTTTTGTGCCCTGGCTACAGTTACTGTAGCATCTTGACCCTGCAGTCTGGTGCCCAATTAAAAAGGCCAAAACAAAGGTTTGAGGTTTTGTTCATGTTAGCCCCTGCTGGTGGATGCCGTAACTACACCATCTGGCAGCAAAAAGCATTGTTCTCCATTTACAGCTCTTTGGAAATCTCCACGTTGAAATAATTTAGCATGCAAAATTTAGATTAGATAAATATTATTTATATAAATGAAACACACAATGAAATATTTAATAAATATTCATTTAAGTTATAGCAGACAATTTAGCTGTTCCCATATTCATTTCGGATGCATTTTAAAAGGATGAAATGGACTGTAATTTTCCCACCAGTGCCAATGAGATGCATACAGTATATTTCTCCAGGTATTATAGACTTCCTTGAGCCAAATGATGTCTCTCTTTTAAAACAGTATAAACATGAAATAAATATTCTAATGCAGTCTGGTGCCTATTTAAAAAAGGCAGAAACAAGAGGTTCAAGGTTTTGCTCTGTAAACATTTTTCTCCATTTTCAGCCACATGAAAACAAGCTCCTTGCTGAAATAACAAATAAGCAAAATGTAAATATTAAATTAATATTATTTACATAAAGCTTCTAAATAACACTGATACGATATTTCATTACAACAGGCAATTTACTAGTTACAAAATAAATGTAAAAAAAAAAAAAGCATGAAATAATTTTTCCCACCAGTGACAATGAGATGATTGGGAATTAATAGTGGATATCTTTGAAACAGTATAAATATTAAACAAAAAGGACCAGATGGCTGTAGTTTGAAAAAAAAAAAAAAACATCAAACTATGTTCATATCTGTTGGCTAACCTCTGAGAGGCTATTAGACAAAACATTCAAAAAACCATCCTCTGTGCTGTAGTGGGACAGACTCGGCTTCGTTTTACTTGTGTCGCTCAGAGGTGGGTGTGCTTTTTGTCTGTTAGCAGGAGATAAGGTCAAGTGGGACCTTTAGAGCCAACTGAAAAGCACATGTCCGGGCCTTAATGCCCAGGCATTACGCGTCCACGGGGCAAAGTGTGAGAAAAAGACAGATGATGGGGACCTGGCAGATCCGGGAAATCATGCTCAGTTCCAACACAATAAGTGGGACATTAGGCTGTCATTTTGGCTCAAACAGAGTGTGCATTCTGGCTCAGTTTGTGCACATCTGCAGCATGGAGAGCATTCGTGCATGAACAGAGGAGCTAATGGAGTCACTGAAAGGTTCGAATGCCCTCTTATGACACCATATTCTCTGCAGCAACAGGACTGATGTGATGATCATTCATCCAGCCAGAAAGCCAAACGAGTCTCTGTGCTCAAGTGCGGGGGGCCTGCAGGTGCTGAAGCGACCCAGCGGGAGTCCCGCTCACCTGTGTGGCCACTGCGACAGCTGCTGCAGTAAAAAAAAAATGGTCCGCTGGAGCACCCCATCAATACTTACTATATACGCTTGAGTGTGTGTTTTCCTGTGTTTATTTTTCAGTAGCAACTAACTTGCCTGCTGGGGGTTGGAGTAATTACCAGTCCGGCTTACCCTAGTCATTAGAATTTATTTATTATCCATCAGAGGGGGAGAATATAATTAGAAATCACAGGGATACAAACATGCAATTACCATTCAAATGCAGAGGCCAGAGAAGCCTTATTAATAATTCAGAGCAGCTTCCTCTAAGAGCCCAATGGTACGACAGCTGACAAGCTGTGTCTGCTCAGCTCCTAATGAGGATTAAGAGCAGTAAGACACTAGGATGTGTCTCCCATGACAAGGAATGACCACTCGACTGTGCCATGCAGGTCCGTAATGCAAATAGGAACTAATACAAGCTACAGAAGTACAAGAAAACAAAATCTGCATCTGAATCAGATGATAAAAGATATGTATTCCATCGTAATCTCAATTACTTTTTTCCAAACCAGTGACAAGTTACAGAACATTTGCATAGCAGCTTTGTTTATATTTATCCTTTAATGAAAAAAATCTGTAAAAACAGTAATGTTGTGAAATATTATTACAAGGTAAATTAATAAATAGGTAAATAAATAAATAAATAAATATTAGCAACACAAAATCACATGTGTTTAGAATAACATGACTGTGAGTAAATTATAAAAGAAAGATAAGAACATGTCTATTATCCCTTAGTGACTAAAAGACCAAACTCCATGATATCAGTAATACTGTGTTCAATAACTGCATTCCTGAATGATGATGTGATAAAAAGTTTCATCACAATAATTGAAAACCCTGCGGGAAGGCTGAGATCATTTGAATTTGAATAGACTGCTCAATCCAATCTCTCACCAATTTTTATTATTTTTTTACTTCTATGGACCGGTTATAAACTTCCTCATCTCTACCCTGACTGTATCGAGACTACATAGAACAACAAAAGGCAGGCATGAACTCACTCTAAAGCTCTATCACTCAACAAAACAACAGGAGATTTGCACAATGGCCACACCAATGAACACAAATGTGCAACTATCTGTTGCTCATTGCATTAACTAAGCAAAATGGTTGCAGAATCTCTCTAAAAAATCTCCACTTGTGAGTAATATTTTATCAATTATTTCTTTTACTGCATAAAATCTGAGGTAATGTGGAAACTAGAATCTAACTTGATCTTTTGAAATAAAAACCCTTTTAGATCCTACTTTTAAAAAATACAATTCTTTAAAAAGTTTTGATGTTAAAAAAATAAAAACATAAAAAATAAAAATAAAACAGAATTACATTAAAACATTGTCCATATTTAGACCTCAACAATGTCTACATTAGTTGGCTAACCCAGTCACCATCAGTGATGTCACAATTATATTTTTGAAAAACGCCATAAAATGATACTATCCAGTTTATAGAAATGTATTTTAAAGAAATGTTAAAAGTGAAAAGAAATGTATTTTAATGTTATATTACATATTCATACATAAATATGTTTACTTGTTTTTCAATAATGTATTTTACAACAATACAAAGAGCAATTTGTGTGTTTGTTTTTTTTTTGTTGTTTTTTTTACCAGATTTAGTCCTACACATTCACTTTTATTTGTTTATAAAATTATCGTTTGCACATTTTTCTAAAGTGATTTTTTTTTTCATTTGTTATTTTTCTTTATAAAGAAGTTGTCCATATTTAGCAGCCTGTGTTTAACACAAGAGCGATGATCAGGTCAACACACAGAGGTATAGAAATTCTACACTGTTTAAAAATAATCTTTGCTGGTATCAGTATCGGTATTAGCCAACACTCATAATATTTGTTATCGGATCGAATCGGTTCTGAAATACTGGTATCGGGTAATCCCTAGTTGTAGATGCTGGGATATTAAATGAATAATAATAATAATAATAATAATAATAATAATAATAATAATAATAATAATAATAATAATAATAATAAACTGTCAGGAGATCGACCCGCACTTTTCTATCAGCAACAATTTCTGGTTCACAGTTATTCTGCATGTTTGGTTTGCTGACATGAAGGCTTGAATTTTGGTGTGATGAACATTGAATTAGTGTTAAGAAAAACGATATTGATCATGTCAATATGCTGATTTGACATGTGTTTTGAAAAATGTGAGTAAACCAAGGAAACAAGTTAAACAAAATGCAACTACTTCAATGTATTCACTGCATTGTTCCCCGTAGGCATATAGTTCCCATCACCTGAGTGTTCAGAGTGTTCACCAGTAGTCCTGTAGTCCTGGTTTGATCTCAAGGACGCCACAGTTAGAAGGTATTGAGACACATTAGCCTGTTCGCTATTAAATATTGACTTTGATCCTGCAGCACAAGGCCTGGGGGGAAAGAGAGAGCGAACCAGTCAAACACAGCAGATCTTTGGATCACACACCGGCACTCATCTGTCGGGCGGGCTGCTGATACACGTGGACACTAATAATGTAACATCTATAAAAACACAGCATGTGGACGCCTGTTATATATTGATAGACCCCAATGGGGGCTGGAGAGATGGAGAGAGAGAAAGGGGAGATTTTTGCAATAAAAGCACTAACTTTCATTAAAAAAAAAAATCACATTTTGCTAGTCTAGCCTGTGAGTGTATTTACAATATCAAAGCCGCTGAGGTCAGGAGAACGTTCTATCCCCCAGATAAAGTGAAGAGGTCACCTACTCTGGAAAGTTTTACGCCCCCTCAACCCTAGACTTTGAGACACACATAATCCCAGAGAGCAAGATCTCACAAAACAGCGTTTTCATGCTAAACCTCAAGTTCACCTTCGTGTTTGGAAAAACACATTTGAGAAGCACTGACGAGAAGCCTGCCAATCGTCTTGGCAGTTGCCTAGATTAATTCCATAAGTTCTAATTGAACTGTTGGGGCAACAACAGTCTGCAAAACTCTCTGAAATGGAACCAAGATGCGTTTAGGGAATGAAGCCTATGGCAGAGACCCCCGAGAGAACAGCCAATAACAACAAAATGCTAACACCCACAGCAGAGCTTTAATAGACTTGTTTAGATAATACACCAGTCCACCGAGGGATTAGCAAAGTGCCAGCAATACTGTTATGTGAACATAATGCTAAATGCCGAGTGCAACCTGAATGGAATACACAAGCACAGAGGTGTCCAGAAGTCTGAGACCACACTGAAAATAGTGCATGAAATGAAGAGGAAATAAAGTTTTACGATTTAAAAAGAGAAAATACAATGTCACGTGTAGCCAAAAAATAATAATAATATGAAGAATCACAAAAGATTTAAATAACAATGTGTGTTAAGACATACTTCGAATGTTGGTTACTTGTTTGAAAGTTTCGGAAGAAATAAAAAGAAGTTTAACGGTTTATAAACGATATAACAACAGGTAGATTGACAGAACAATAGACAGAATACTAGAATGCTAGAACTATAGACAGATTCAGTAGATTCTGAATTTTGAACGCCTGGGGATTATTATAGGAAAAATGATGTTAAAAATGTCTATTAGGCCAAATAAAATATATGACATCAGGAAAAAGGAGAACAACATCCAACATGGGTTCCTCTGTGTATTGAGGTGAGTTTGACAGAAATGTGGAAAAGAAGGATGTGTTGTTTGTGAACTTGCGAGATGAGTGTTGCTTGGGGAATGACAACTTGATGATGTGGCCTTGCTAGCTGACATTGTGAAGGAAAAGCAATAAAACTAGTGTTGGCCCAAAGACAATGCCTACATTCACACACACACACACAACTTCCATGTCAAAATGTGTCACCTAGACACAGGCAGACAGATAGGCAGGTCAACAGATATAGTCTGGAAGGATATTGGTCTCACACCTCCACTAGAAACAAGAGTGTTGGAATGTTCAGTCCCACACGTCTTCGAGAACACCTTCATTCATGGACAGAACTCACTGATGGCCTGAACTTATATCAAATGTGTAGGCAGTTGAACCGTGCCAACGAAATCAATAGCCATAAATATGCTGGGCATGCCTCAATAAACATGACTGATATTCCTTCCGAAAAAAGATATGGAAGGCCACTGAAGTACGATTTATGACTGGAATAATTCAGGAGGAGATGAGGTCATGTCATGTTACGCTACACGATAGTATGACATGCCATATATAACACTTGAGAAGTGTAGTCAGTGACATATATACTGCCATCCATACATAATGCAATAATACGTTCCCTCTGTTACCAAATAGACAGCCACCTACGAAACATAAATCAGTTCTGGGACCGTTTTCATGAAAATTCTTAGTGCAAAGAGTTGCTCCAAGTGACAAAATTCTAAGAAAAGTCTTAGAAATGTGGCCGTTTACTAGTAAAGATCCTAGTAAAGATGCAAGTTATTCACTAAGCATCTTAACCCTTAAAAGCTCTTAAGGTCAACAGGAGTTGGGAGTAGGGAGGAGGTATTTTTAAGAGGTTTAAGGGTTTCTTTAGGAGAAGAGAAATGGGCGAAAAGATGAAGAGGGAGAAGAAAAGTGTTGCAGACAATGGATGACAGTGTTAAAAAGACACTCCAGATTAGATCGTGCAGTTATCATGTTTGTTAAAGACATGAGAACATCGACACCAAAGTTTCTTTACCTGGGTTGGTGAAGAGACATGGAAACATTCACAAAAAAGCCTTGGACACGCTGCCAGGAAAAGAAGCTGGATCTGCATTTGGCACGAACCAAGCAGTCAGCTCAATATCCCTGTCCAATCTCTTCTCCTCACTCGGTTCAGGAAGGTTTAGCACTGGCCTAGGCTCCACACTCATACTGGTCTCAGCTCAATGGCTGTTCCAGAAACATATGAGTGGGTGCACTGTCTTCCTGTAATCCTTGAACAAATGACCTTGACATTGAGGAAAAGATGCATGAAGGGGAAAATGTGAAAGCCAAGCCAAAAGGGCACTGAGTAGCATAGCATCACACGAAGACCTTAAGAACAAAGTGGTATCCAATGAATGCTAATGAGTGTGCCACACACTCAAGGTTACAATGTCCACTGTGAACAGAATTACATACTCACAGAACAAGACGTGCTGATTTTACACAAGAGACACTGTGAGGACAGCCAAAATTTAGCCTCAGCCAGCTTCAAGTGCAATTTAAGAAGTCAAAATCACCTCAAATACATTCCAGGCCCATGGATAAGTGAATTGCTTCATAATGTTGAGCAGTGTTGGCTTTGATATGAGCTACCATTCAAAGGTTGACGTTTTTGAGAGAAGTCTCTTATGCTCAACAAGGCTGCATTTGATCAAAAATGCAGTAAAAACAGAAATATTGTGAAATAGTATTACAATTTAAAATACCTGCACTTTATATATATAGATAGATATGCAATTTATTCCTGGGATGGCAAAGCTGCATTTCAGTGAAAATCAGTGTCACATGATCCTTCAGAAATCATTCTAAAGTACTTATGTGATCCTCACGAAACATTTCATATGCTGTTCTTCTGTAGCAATCTAAAATTCTTTCCTGTCACTTTTGATCAATGCATCCTTGCTGAATAAATGTATGAATTTCTTAAAAAAATAAATATAAATTAAAAAAAAAAACTTCTGACATGCCTTTTACTTGGATTATGCAAGTCAACAGCCATGCTTTGAAGACACTTCTACAGACCAAACCTCTCTTTAAAAAAATGTTGGGGGAAAGGTACTACTGTTTACACTGCATTAAATGCATTCTTCTCACAAAAAAGCAGCATTCATTTTGAATCACTCATGAGGAGCTGGCTTTAGACAGGAAAACCTTTTAACAGACCCTCTATGCTTTACTGCATAAGAACAGCATGAGATCAGACAGCTTCAAAAGACGGCTGCTGGTGAGGGTCAGCATCCAAACCTTTTATTATCAGTAGTCAGCCCCAGCAGAGTCTTTCCACTCCAAATCACTTCAACCTCAACTGAAAAATGAAGCGTTAAACAAAGTACAGTTTAGTCCAGTTTATTTTTAACATTCCGGTTAGGACTGCTAAACCTGAAATTGGTTTCAGGTGAACTAATAAAGGCTTGGTTAAATGGTTTGAGAACACTCTTGCTGTTTCTGCCCAGCAATTATCCTCAAAAACAAGACAAGTATATTTGGGAAGCAAACTTTTCATTTCTTTTCTTTTTTTAAAGCATAAATGTCGCACTTTCGGTTTATTCTAAGAAAAACTGTGGGTGGTCTTTAGGCATGCCATGTGAAGCTAAGATGTTTTAATAATAAAAGAGCAGTCTGCCTTAGTCTTAGTCAACTATGAAAAAACAAAACTTACTAAACTCAGTGCAATGCTAATGTCTGTTATTCAGAGAACCATAGTGGCGCTGAGATTAAGGGGTTTTGCTCTTTGGCCTATAAATAACTAAATATGTTCAACACACAGAAAGAGAGACAGATATTGATTTGGGGTAACCTCTGTGAAAGGGTTTGGCTCCTCTGCAGAAATAAGAGGACCAAAAGCCCAGGTCTGAGGAACCAGGGATGCACTAGTAAACCCGCCGCTGTTTCTGTTTAATCCACTCTAATCCTAAAGTCTACACACTCAGGCCCAAAGCAGGCATACATTTGAAACTTTTAGAGATCAAAAAATGGGATTTTGTTGTATGGGTGTTTGTGTGCATGTCTTCCCTCCATTACTGACTCCAGATGACTACAATATGCAATTAAGCTATGTTCAAAATAAGCTATTAAAATGTTCCCTAGCAATCCTAAATCATTGTCAAGTCCCCACTCAAGATCCAAAAATAGAAAGAAAAGAAGAAAATAAAGGACAGGAAAAGCGGAGGCTAGGCAAGATAACAAGTGTGCCAGCAAAGACAGCCAGGAATGAAGAGAATAGATTGATATAGCACTTACACATTATTCAACTGCAATGCATATATATATATATATATATATATATATATATATATATATATATATATATATATATATATATATATATATATATATTATTATTTTTTTTTAATTAACATTTAAACTACTTTTTAACCAGACTTTTATGCTCATCAGTTAATGTCCATTCAGTACTGTAACAGGTGTGTGTGCGTGCCTGTGTGGTCTATGTACTGGCCTTTAAGTAAACCCTATTTATAACATGTCACTGTGCTGACATAAGATGAGTTAAGGGGCACAGGAAGCTCATCTGACATGCCCCAATGATGGTCTGTCAGGTGTGAATGCTAATTTGACAGCTACTTTTGTACTACAGATTAATCTAATAGCAGGGGTTTCTCTCTCTTTTGCATTCTCCATCATTTTGACACAGGAAGTAACTTATTAGAAGATGTGAATGGGTCATGAAATAAGACAACTCTGGCAAATAGATTATTTCCTGGCAGCCCTGAACTACAATAACCATTATATGAAAGTACGAGGAAAGGTCATGCACTGACAATACAGAACACACGCACAAGTGTGTACACGTAATAACTACACCTAATCTATATTCTAAAATCCAGAGGCAAAGACACATTGCAAAAATAATGAAAGATGACAACTTCTTTGCTACAGACACTTTGCATTTGTGTGTGTGTGTGTGTGTGTGTGTGTGTGTGTGTGTGTGTGTGTGTGTGTGTGTGTGTGTGTGCGTTTAAGCCAGAGTGGGGCATTTCACAGAACACTTCCATCAGCAAGCTGAAATGATTGTGGGCAGGTATGAGAGGGGAATTTTCAAAACAGAAAAGAAGAGACAAAAAAGGCAGAGAGAGCAAGGAAGCAAAAGAAACACAAGGAGGGAGGGAAGCAACATTAATAAAGAACAGAAAAAAGAAAGGAAATAGAAAAGAAAGAAAACACAAATTAAAAGAAGAAAGGACGGAGTGAAGAAAGGAAAGAAAACAAGAGAGCATCGGAAGGAAGACAGAAAGTAAATAAAAGGATTAAGTAAACAAAGGAGGAAAGGAACAGTGAAATCAAAAGAAGAAAGGAATGACATCTTAGAGGAAAGAAAGAAAGAAAGAAAGAAAGAAAGAAAGAAAGAAAGAAAGAAAGAAAGAAAGAAATAAAGGAGGATGGAGAAAGCACTAAATTAAAACAGAGGGAGCAAAAGAATGAACGAAGGGAAAAATCGAACAAAAGAAGGAAGGAAGAAAGGAAAAGAGGGAGGAAATGATGGTTGAAGGAACAAAGTAATAAAGGAAGGTTGGAAGGGAGGGAGAATATAACACAATACTGTATAACACAGGAATGCTAATGATGGGTATTTTCACAGTGGGTTCGTTTGAGTAGATAAGATGCTCACTGAGAAGGTCACCACACACTCAACCAATAGCAATCCTCACTGAGATACAGCATCAATACAGAGCTTCGAGTGCAGTGAAAGACTTGAGCAAGTCAGGTCTGTGACTACCAAACCATAGACGACATGAAAGAAACAACATGAATCACACTTGTTTTTCAGACGGAGAGGGATTTCTGATGTGGTGCAACACTGCCCCCTACTGTTTACTCTGTGATGTGCACAGTTTGACCTAGGGTTTGTGCTGGCCAGACATAACTAGTGAAAACCAGTGAACAGTCTAATAAACACATTTTATTAATCTCAGAATGATAACAGGACATTAAAGTATGCCTTTGAAGCAAAAAATGACTGCATATGCAATCGTCTTAAAAGTAAACAGAAATATCAGCAGCAGCCATAGCAATCAAAACTGCAGAAAACAAAACAGGCACTTTAATAGAGAGAAACCTACATGATCAAGACACTGCTGACATTTGTTTTTAAGACTGAAGCACACTAGTAAAAAAAAAATAATAAAATGGCTGAAATCCACAGAAATAAGCAGCAAAAACGCTGTCAACATTGTTAATAATTAAAAAGTTGAAATGGCTTATTAAAATGGATTCTGAAGGATCACTGCAGACTGAAGTAATGGCTGCTGAAAATTCAGCTTTACTGTCATAAAAATAAAATATAT
Source organism: Carassius carassius (assembly GCF_963082965.1). Lineage (NCBI taxonomy): Eukaryota > Metazoa > Chordata > Actinopteri > Cypriniformes > Cyprinidae > Carassius > Carassius carassius. Next base: position 30,495,983 of record NC_081760.1, read on the forward strand.
TTTAGGATATAACAGAAAACAGTTCTTTTTTTAATTTAACGATTTACTCCATGATTCAGTTCGATTCACAATTTTGATTTCACGCTTCGATTTTCTTACGATTGTTTTTAACAAAATGACATTGAATACATACTGTAAATGAAAAGGCGTCGTTTTATTAGGCTATTGCTGCACATTTTTTTGTCAAATTGAAATATAACAAAACCCCAAATTAAACAGGTAAGTTACTCAAATAAAAGAAATCTCTTAATATGATCAAACTAAGGCTTTTTCTGAGCTCTATCCATTTAAAACTAGAGGCAACCACTAGATTTCAATCATTATCCAAACAAAGATGCAGCATACATGCAGCACAAGTAGTTTTTTAATTGTATAATTTAGAAATTTGAAGCAAAAACAGAATGGTCTGACTTTAGTTTTGTGAAACTATACTACATAAAACATATCTGAAAGAAACAGCAGAAGCTCTGAAAAAGATGCAGTTTCACTCTCTGACAGCAGGTGGCACTTATGAACAGCAGCAATACGGAACAGTGTATCCTGGGTTACCGCTGTAAACAAAGCAGCACAGCGCTTATGCATGCTGCTTGAATATGCATTTTCAGAGCCAAGATGAAAAGAAAATACCACGTCAACTTTTCTAAAAAGAGTCAGTTCCCTTAAGAGATACATTCAAATAAACTCCTACTCCAATTGTATCGCGATCTGTTTTGCATGTCAACCGATTTTGAATCATCACATATTTGAATATATTTTCGACCGGCTCCTGATTAATCATTACATCCATAATAATGTGTAAAAAAATAAGAAACCATTATTTATAATCACAATTACAATTGGCTCTGAGCATGTTGAAATGCATTCAGGGATTGCCTTCACTGCAGAATACATTTACAATGACTTAAATCACTAGGTTTAGGCACAGAGTTAATGTCTGTCTTTATCCCTCAGACCTGTAAACTCCCACACAACAGATTTGATAAACATCCCAATAGCACCACACGTCAGTTCCACAGAAGCTATAAATACTGCAAAAATTGCCAACATACTCTCCAGTGAGTTCCAAGTCATATTTTGTAACATCCTGTTTAGAAACCCAATAAGATCACAGCATTTTGAGCTTTGGATCAACAAACAAGGATTGCACGTTCTTGTATCTCTGTTTTGTCATTTCTGTAAGATTTTATAACTATGTCCTGGGTTCAATACCAGTTAAACTCTATTGACAACAACTGTGAAGAGCTGTAAAAACAATTGAAAATCACATTAATAGC